>NC_085138.1:340181019-340279220 GCF_035046485.1 Aedes albopictus
GTTGAAATTTAATTTTACCATTCGCAAATTAAAGTGGTCAATATGATACTCTGAAAGTCCGAACTAATTTGATGCACATGCTGTTACAAGGAATTTAACGTTTGGTTGTGAAAACTGTGTCGCTGTAGTTTATGATTTTTATGTTCATTTAATGAAGAATGTGTAGATAACTAAGAACCGACTTGTGAAAACCTTGAGTTTCCTTGTTCTTAAATATAATTGTGTATGGTGCAATAAAGTTGGAGCGAAATAAAACATTATCGTAGAAAAAGGTCAATATAGCCAAAGCGATAAACGTATTCTTCGAGACCACGTTGAGAGCATGTAGGTTTGATTCTAGGTCGGTTCATAAACTTTCCGTAATGGAAATTACCTTGCCTCCCATAGTATCTTCGTGCCTGTCACATGATTTATAAATGCAAACATGGTCAATTGGCATATAAAGCACTCAGTTAACTGTCGAAGTGCTCAAATAACGCAGAACCTCAAATAAATACAAATTGATTAATTTTGTGATGATGATGACGATGAACCTGGGCGTGAAAGTGGAATATCTGTAAGTAAAAAGAAAATCGGGTTAAGTACTGTATTGCCGCTCTACGCCCAATTTTGTCATGTTATATGCGAATCCCATATACCATGGAACAATTATGCGTAGAACGGCAGTGTACTGGGGAATAGTACTTAGCCCGTAAACACCCGGGACGATCTACTTTTGGTAGAAATGCAGTATCTTCTTTGTTTTATAACATTTTACCCCGGATTTTTTTTTATAGTCAAGGTAAACAGTTGTACTATGAAATGCATGGTACCTCCCCCCTTTGCACCCTCCCCCCTTTTGCGGGGAGCCGAAAATACGTGGCTTTTTTGTATTTTTTATAAATTCTACATGTTTTTGCTCAAATTTTATCGTTTGCTAATCATTAAAAGTTTTCACTGATCCTAGGCATGTAATGTATTACTACTTATCATAGTCTGTTGAAGTTTTGATCCCAGAGCTATTCTAAGGCCTCCAAAGTACTCCAAAGTTTGTGACACATATCTACCATTCTCATCCAAATTTTATACATGATGAATGATCACAGAACATAGTCTACGTTACTCAAAAAGCCTCAAAACACCCCTAGAAAATTCATGGCACATGAATTGGGTGTTCTAGGCCATCCAAACTACTCTGGAATTCATTTTCATAAAATCTAAAACATCTACCATCGTTAGTGTTCACTCTGTTCAAGAAATTTAGTTACGTTGATGTCCATTAGACTTCACAATGCTATGAGCAACTTGATATTGTGGTAGTTGGACATTCCGTGAAATACAAATGGCCTCCAATACACTTTGAAGATTGGGTTACGATATCTACATACTGTATCATGCTTTAGTTGTGAAGAATTTTCGTGGAATGTAGTCTATATTGCTGATGGAACCTCAGTGCATATCTATAATGCTTTTGGTACATTCATTGGATATTCCAGGCTTTCCAAACTATTCAGGAGTTAGGAATTTCAAGGTCAACAGGCTCTACTCTTGTTTTTCTTCACTCTAAAGGCATAATTCTTTCACGATTATGTCTGTTGCACCTTATTATATTACGATTATCTCTATTTGTTGCTATTTGGGTGTCCATTGGCGTACAAATGAACCCAATGTATTCTGAAGTATGGGTCGCAATATCTGTAAATCTTGGTGATCTAGGTCATCTAAACTATTCTGGAATTAAGACCTTCAAACTCTACAAGTTCTGCTCTTGTATCTCTTTACTTTATCGATGTAATTCTTCCACGATTACCTCTGTTGTATCTCATAATATGTTGTGTATTTCTTTGTGTTACTTGTGCATGTACTGACATACAAATGGTCTTTATGGTATTTGGAAGTGTCGGAAATTACCCAAGAATTCCTCTAGGCGTTCCTTGGAAATTCCTCCAGGAGTTCCTCAGAAGTTCATCGTGATGTTCTCCGAGAATACCGTTACGAGTTTCTAGAGAATGCCTCAGGACCTCCCGTAAAATTCTTCAGGAGTTTCCCAGCAGTTTCACGAAAATTTCATCAGGAGGTATGCTGGAATTCCTTCAGGAGTTCATCAGGAAATACTTCAAGAACCTTTCGAAAAATCATGCAGGAGTTACTCGGGCATTCCTTCGAAAGTTTCTCAGGAATTCCTCCGAAAATTCCCCGAGGATCCACGGGAGTCCCCCAAGGATTTCTCCAGGAGTTCCCTGCAAACTTTTCAAGGAAGTTTTCCCAAAAGTTCCTCCGAAAATTTCTCCTGGGATTCCTCCAGGAAGTTTTCCAGGGATTCCTCCAGGAATTTTCCTAAGAATTTCTCCAGGGATTCCTCCAGCGGTTTCTCTAGAAGTTCTTCCAGGGATTCCTTAAGGGATTTCTTCAGGAATACCCCAAGGGATTCCTGCATGGATTCCTCCTTGAATTCATCCAGGAATTCATTCAGGTATTCCTCCAGGAATTCCTCCAGAGCTCCTTTAGAAGTTCAGATTCAGAAATTCAAATTCAGATTTCCTCCAGCTAGTAATCCAGGAATTTTTTCAGTATTCAAGGGATTCTTTCTGAATTTTCTCCAGGGATTCCTCCAGAGTTTCCTCCAGAAATTGTTCCAAAAATTTCTCCGGAAATTCTTTCAGGAAGTTCTCCAGGGATTCCTCTTTTAACATCTCCAGGAACTTCCCCAAGAATTCCTCAACGCATCACTCCAAAAATTCATCCAGGAATTCCTCCTACACATCTGCCTAGAATTCTTCCAAGAATCCCTTCAAGAATTCCAAAAAATCCTACTGGACCTTCCTCAAGAATTGCACAAGAGAACCCTCTAAATTCCAGCCAATAATACCTTTAGGAATTTCGGCAGAAATTCCTTCAGGGATTCTTCAAGGAATTCCTTTAAAAACTCATTTAAAAAATCCTCCAGAAATGCCTTCATGAATACCTCATAGATTCTTCAAGAAAACCTCCCGAAATTCCTCAAGGAAATATTCCCGGGACAACTCCAGGTATTCCACCGAGAATTCCCTCAAGGATTTCTCCAGGAACTGTTCCGAGACTTCTTCCAAGAATTCCTCCAATATTTCTCAAGAAAATACTCCAAGAATTCCTTCAAATCTTTCTCCAAAAAATCCTCCAGGAATTCCTCTAGATATTCCCCCAAGAATCCATCCAGAGATTTTCCAGAAATTCTTTCAAGAAGTCCAACAGGAACTCTAATAAGAATTTCTCCAAGACCTGCTCCAATATTTATGTCCAGGAATTTGGCCAGGGATTCCTTTATAAATTTCTCTAGAGACGAACCAGCCAAGGGCTGAAAGTCTCTTTAATAAAGACAAATCAATCAATCAATCAATAAATTTCTCTAGAAATACCTCCAGTGATGTTCAATAAATACCTTCAGAAATACCTACAGAAATGCCTACAGAAATACCCCCAGGAATTCTTCCAAGAATTCCTTCAATAAATATCTGGAGAACACCCTGGAGGAATTCCTGGAGTACTTTCTGCAAGAATTCTTAAAGCATTTTTAAAGAATTTCCTAGGGATATTTTTAGTGGAATACCTGCAAGATTTCCTTGAACTGCGAGGAAATTTTGAAGTTATTTTTTCAATTTTTATTTTCTGGAGGAATTCCTGGAGGATTTTCATGAAAGAGAAAATATGTAAGAATTCATGGAGTAATTCATGCGAGCAGGGTACGAAAAACGGATCACGCCGGAAAACAAACGCTTTGTCTTAAACGGTGTATGTCGGTATCAAAGGCGCTCCGCAACAAGCGCATGTCAGGCGATGAGAGCAATAAAACAAACATCGCTTGCCGTGCGTGTTCTGATATTCCGGCTTTTCTGCAGAAATTTTCGACCGACATCATCGAATTCATACGCATTTGGACGGATTAAGACTCTTGCAAACCTTAAAGTCGAGTTTCAGTTGTAAAACTATGCGAAAATCACGATGTGAACAAAACGAGATAAATATTCCTACCGTTTTTGTTTCAAACAAACTCGGGAGCTATCCTTGTCATTATCTCTGGAGCAACATTTGAAAAGGGCATACAAGCATTGGTAAACAATGACTTCACACGTCGCTCCTGAACCCCCCTCAGTTTATTCACAAAAACTAAGACCGTTATCAGATAGAGCGAACATCGATCTTTCGGATAACGGTGTTCATTTGCGTGGGCGGGCTGCTGTTATGCCCTACGAAGCGTTTTAGAAAAAAGACACAAGACCTCTTGGGCCCTTTTCAAATGTTGCTCCAGATCTGCTAACGAAAAAACAAAGCGTTGTTGCCGTACTTTCCGTGTTGCCAATTTTTCGCTCGCGGTGTCATATTCTGCGTACCCTGTAATTCTGAATTCGCGTGAGGTATTTCCTGCAAGAACTGAAATTGAAGGAATTTCTGGAGAAATTCCTGTAGTAATTCCTGTAGGAACTCCTGCAATTATTCCTGGAGGGATTCCTAAAATATTTCTTGAAAGAATTCCTGAGGTGTTTCCCGGAACAATTCCTAGACGATTTCCTGTAGTAATTCCAGAAAGAAAAACTCCTAGAGAAATTCCTGTAGTAATTCCTGAAGGAACTCCTGGAGTATTTGCTGGAAGAATTTCTGAAATATATCCTGGAGTATATCCAGGAAGAATTCCTGGAGGAATCCCTGGAGGAATAACTGATGGAATTCCTGAAAGAATTTAGGGAGGAATCCCAGTGAGGAATTGCGGGAAGAACCCCTGTTGGAATTGCTGGAGGTATACTGGGATAATTTTGTGGAGAAGTTCCTGGAGGTATTCCTGGAGGAACTCCTGAAAGAATTTCTGGAGGACACCGTGGAGGAATTTCCAAAGGAATCCCTTGATGAATTCATAGAAAAAGTAGCAGTTATTCAAGAAGAAATTCCTGGAGGTATTCCTGGAGGAATTTCGGGAGAAATTAACCGGGAAGATTACCCGGAGAAATTCCCTGGAGAAATTCCTGAAGTATTCCCTGGAAGAATTCCTGGAGGAAACTGTGGAGGAATCTCTGGAAGAATTTCTGGAAGAATCCCTTGAATCCTGAAGAAATCCCTGGATAAGTTGTTGGAGGAAATCTCGGATGAATTCCTGAAGGAGCTCTGGAGGAATTCCTGGAGGAATACCTGAATGAATTCCTTGATGAGTCCATGGAGGAATTCGCGAAGGAATCCCTGAAAGAATTTCTAGAGAAATCGCTGGAGCAATCCCTGGAGAACTTCCAAGGAATATTACTGGACGAATCCCTGGAAAACTTTTTGGAGGAATCCCAGAAGAAAATTTCTGGAGAAACTCTTGAGAAAATTTCCTTGAGGAGTTTTAAGAGAACGCCTGGAGAAATCTTTGGGAATTCCCGTGGAATCCTCGGGGAATTTCAGGAGAAATTCCCGAGGAACTCCTGCAGGATTTTTAAGTGCTTGAAGTAATTCCTGATGAACTCCTGAAGGAATTCCAGCATACCTCCTGATGAAATTTTCGAGAAACTGTTAGGAAACTCCTGAAGAATTTCACGGGAAGTCCTGATGCATACTCTAGGAACTCGTAGATGTTCTCGGAGAACATCACGATGAATTTCTGAGGAAATCCTGGAGGAATATCCGAGGAACGCCTAGAGGAATTCTTGGCTAATTTTCGACACTTCCAAATACCATAAAGATCATTTGTATGTCAGTGGGTGCACAAGTAACACAAAGAAATATTCAAAATATTATGAGATATAACAGAGGTAATCGTGGAAAAATTACATCGATAAAGCAAAGCAAAGAGATACAAGAGTAGAGCTTGTAGAGCTTGAAGGTCTTAATTCCAGAATATGTAGTTTGGATGACCTAGATCATCAAGTCAATGTTGCTAAGTTATCAGAATTGCACTCTGAGGTTCTAAGAGTAGCGTAGATTATATTCCGCGAGCATTCGCTACAATGAAAATATCCTAAGATTTACAGATATTGCGACCCATACTTCAGAATACATGGGCTCCATTTGTATGCCAGTGGACACCCAAATAGCAACAAATAGAGATACTCGTAAATAATAAGGTGCAACAGACATAATCGTGAAAGAATTATGCCTTTAGAGTGAAGAAAAACAAGAGTAGAGCCTGTTGACCTTGAAGTTCCTAACTCCAGAATAGTTTGGAAAGCCTGGAATATCCAATGAATGTACCAAAAGCATTATAGATGTGCACTGAGGTTCCACGAAAATTCTTCACAACTAAAGCATGATGCAGTATGTAGATTAGCGTGGGACACAAAAAGACATTTAACTCCTGTACACTTTTCGAGATCCATTTTGGTCCCATACAGCCCTGTCGTCCTCCTTAGTCACGGTTAGTCGACGACTAAGCAGCTTTATTTTTAAGTCAAAAAAGCTTTTTTTCAAAATAACCATGTAAAATGGTTAATGTGATTACTACCACCACCCACGTGGTGCACATTATCCAAAAATAATTCACTTCACTTCACTGAACTGAACTGAAACATAAGTATATTATATATAGTAAAATCACACTCTGCGTACTCCCCATGCATGCTCATGTTACGTTTGCGATACTGTCGCTTGATTGGATATACATATTTCTCTTTATCTTATAATAAGTATACGGTTGATTTCCTGTGCATACATTTTGGCGTTTTAAATTCACCGAGAAAACTTTCTACTCAGTGACTGAGTTGGTCTTACTCTGAAATCACCACTGAGTAGAATTTTTTCTCGGTGTTTGTTTCTCGTGGCCGTAATTTCCAATCAGAAAAAATTGTGCACATTTGCATTGTTCCAGTTTATACAAGTCCGTGACAAACAAAAAAACAGTTGGAAACATCAGCACACACTTATTCTGGGGTAATACGCACCAGTTAAGGAAGATGCGTCCAAATGCATATAAAAGGGCAATGCTACCAGTTTCGCCTTAAGGTATTTAGTCGGTTTTCACCATCAAATCGTTCGACAAACGATCGGGAAAATTACATCATAAACCTGCTTTTTGATGTTTTTCATTTTTCTCACTAATTACGTAACGCAGATATGTAAAATTTTCCAGGTGTTCATTTATAAGGACGTTCTATTAGACTGTCAAGGTTTCAAAGCTCCAAAACCGATAATTCCTGAAAAATCAAGGGGGTGCGTTTTGCCTCGACAGTGCAACATATTTCTTTATCATTTGTTCAAGGAATGTTACACTAATTGACAATAATTGGGCAGTGTATACAAAATGTCGTCAAAGTTCGTAATATTTATTCGGGTGAATAGTACGCCAATTTAGTTAACTTAGGTCCATTTAATTTAAATTTGGGCTGTTTTGGATAAAGCTGTGGCTTTGTCCGCATGTGCCTAAAACAATTTTGGCATTCGATTTGAAGAGGTCGAATCTGCATAGAAATAACAGCACCTTTTCAGCGCCAGATGTTCCTAATTAATTTGCCGATTCATATTTTTAATCTAATTAATTTGGAAATCCCAAAGGATCTTTCAGTTTATTTCTGACGGAATTCTTAAATAATTTACCGTAGAAATCTCAAATGACTTTTTACATAAAATGCCAACGTTGTTTTCAACCGAATTTCTAACAAGTTTCCGAAAAAAATCAATAATTTGTTCTCAAGGGAAATTATGCATGAAATTCCATGGGTTCTTCTACGATTTGAATATTGTCGCATAATCTGAATCTTCACCTTGAAATTATTTGAAATAAAAAATTCAATCATTTTTGATACCCGGAATATATTTTTAAAATTCATTCAAAGTTTGAATGGGATTTTTTTTTTGTTCAAACGAGCTGCCATTCTATCGATGAACTGTCATTCTATACACGAAAATTAAACCTGTTTCATTCATTTGACTATCGAAACAATGTGCGAATGAAATGCGTTATGCTCATAAAAATAAATATTTGTTCTTTCGATTAAGCTGTAGAAAATAGCAATATTTTTTATCTTTAAATAACCCAATTATCAAAGAATTTGTAAATTATTTTTTACAAGTTAACGAACGAACTCCGAACTTATTTACCGAAGGAAATCTCAAAAGAACCTACAAATAATTTACCGGAGGTAATTGAGTTCCCAATAAAATTGCCAAAGAAATTTTCAAAAGATTTAATCTCGAAAAGTAAATTAAAACGAATGTACAAAAAAATTGCTGGGATAAATTTCTAATGAATTTTAGAAAAATAAGAAACGAACAATAGCTCTTACAAGTTTTATAGAAACTCCATATTTATTTGCCGAAGCATATCGCTAACAAATTTCCAAATAGATTGCAATAGAAAATCTCAAGGGTAGTTTTCTTTTAAATTGTCGCAGAAATTATTGAAAGAATTTTTGTTTGAATATCCTTACAAACTTAACGGAATGATATTGACAATGGAATGAAATTTCCGTGAAAAATTCTAAAGGCATATCCGAATAAATTGGATAAGCAAATTTCTACCGAATTTCCAACGAAATTAGGATGAAATATCAAAGAAACTGTAAAAGTCAAATTTCCAACAAAATTTCCAAAAGAATCATCACAAAAATCACAAAAAAATCTTAGAAATTTCTCTAATAAATTGGCAAAGTAGGGAATCGCGCCACTTGGGCGGTGGCTTATATATTCGTCTGTTTTCCACTATAATTCAGTCAAATTTGAACCAATTGACACAACTTTTGGAATGTGGTGAGATAGGTATAGTATCTACCCGTGTACAACAACAAAGTTAAAACATAGCCTAGAGTGTCCTGAAAAACTTTGTCGAAGACCGCGAAGTGATCTGATGCTTATGAAAAAAGTTATAGCGTTGGCATTGCTTGGCGAAACAGCATGATTTTGATGCTATTGTTATTCCTTTACATGTTAAAATATAAACACATGCATGCGGTTCGTTGGTCATAACTATTTTTACAAGCATCGGATCGCTTTGCGGTCTTTGACAAAGTTTTTCAGAACATCCTAGGCTATAATTTTACGTTATTGGTTGAAAAGTTTCAGACAAACTTTTTCAACTTATGACAAAAATGCAAAAAAGTATGTTTTCCCATACAAAATCCCATACAAATTTCAATTGAAATGCGCAAAGTGTAGACGCAACCGATCGTGCTCAAATTTTGCACAGATACTCAGGACCCGAAACGGAACCAAAAAAGCGTTGATCTGAGAAAACGGTTCCGATGACCCACACTAGTGGCTATACATAAGAGTGAACTAAATCCATGCATGTGACATATAAACCGCGGCTTTTTCGATAACCTCTCGAGCAGTAAGTAGGAAAACATTCTCAGATCATATCGGAACCGGTAGTATTCCACAACCGATCCCAGATGTCCCGCTGGAGGTGGCCAAGTATAAAAGTTAACCAAACCCATGCATGCAAGCGGGGTTTGACAGTACATCAAATAACAGCTTTCTTGATAACACGATGATCGATGCGTAAGAACACATTTTAGACAACTGGTAGTGTCCCGAAACCAGCTCTGGGTGTCCCACTGGAAGTGGTGTATTGAATAATATCAAATAATCCTTAAATCTTCACAACATGTGCATTAGTCGACCAAAACTCACAAGAATTGTTAAAAAAAAGTACATTCCTGTATGTCTGCAAGCTGAATTATTGTTGTATTGTAGATTAATAGCATTCATTCTTGCTTACAGATAGCTTCTGTAGTTTAGGGAAAAATTTGCCTATTATATTAACCATGAAAAATAAACTCGCCCCATATCACCCTAAAATTGTTAAAACTCATGTCAACTTAAATTTCACATGTCAAAAACATCACAACAGCACAAACCAAGAAGCAAAACGTGTGAAAATTTGGCGAAATTTTGAAGTTTCAGAATTAATTGCTAAGTGGATCTCATCAGGAATCATTTTATTTCTCAAAAACCAAATATTTTTCAACACAGATTACTAAAACAATGTAAAATGGATGAAGTGCATTCATTTTTTTTTTTTTTTTAAACACGTATATTTGGTATCACACACTTAGCTACATACAATGATTACATGGAACAATTTAAAATAAAATCTAACGCTGCTGTCGTTAGTTGATCGTTGGCTTCTAAAATAAAATTTACATAAACTATAAATGTTTTTAGAGCCTGGTACCTATTCCTCCTATTCATATATTTTAATTCAGGAATACGTAATTCAAAAAAGCCTAATCTTCTGCCCTGAATTGTTTCCAATCTAGATTGAAGATGTTCCCACAACTCCCTCGTTTTTTGGCATGTTGTAAATTTATGCTCCAAATCTTCGTCAATATTAGGACAGTGTTGACACGAAGAACTGGCAAGTCGATTTTGTCGGTGCAATAGCGCAGCATTGGGGATTTTTCCATTCACTAGAAGATAGTAAACGGATTGTTCCTTTGAAGTTAATCCTGGCAACTTAATGTTACTCCATACTCTTGGCCAGGCAATGTTGGGGTACTCCTGCATGATTTTCGGTATCGCCAAGTTTTCACGGTTGAAGTCATGGAGGGCTGACGCTGATGGATTTTCCGTTAGTCTCCGAGGAATGTACGGCATAGTTTTTACTAGGGTTTTCAAACATGGATATAGCGTAGGAATTGCTGCTGAGTTTGGTGGATTTTGCAAATGCTGTGTGAAGGAGTTGGCAAATGGTGTTTGACGTAACTCTTTTAGGAACCTTGCTGTTAAAAGAGCTTTGCATTTATGCATTGGCAGGTGGAGATTGAGGCCACCTTTTCTTCTTGGCAGCGTTAACTGTTCGATAGCGACTCTTGTTGGATAGCGTTCCCAAACAAAGCTTCCTATATATGAAGTTAGTCGGGCGATGGCTTGGTTAGGAATGCTGATAACTGAGGCAAGGAACCACAGTTTGGATGTAATGAATGTATTCAGGACTATCACTTTTTGTTGTAACGACAGGTTCCTCGATTTGTACATCCACATCAAGCGAGAGGTTTTTCGGATTGTTTCACCCCAGTTGAAGTCGACTGTCCGTTTCTGGGAGTTGAAGAAAGTCACTCCCAAAATTTTGACTGATTCTCGAACAGCAGGCCATACATTGTCAGCTTCATCACGATGTGGTCCTATGTTGACTGCAAACGTTTTGCGAAGATTTAACAGTGATCCTGAACATCGTCCAAAGTCCAAGAAGGCTTGTTTGATTCCGGGAAGCTTACGATCATCGACAATGATGATAGAAATGTCATCTGCATACGCTACTACTAGGTCCAGAGGATCATTGCAAAGAGTGCGTAGTTTCTCTAGGAGGGGATGGAGGTAGAGTACAAACAGGTGCATACTAATAGGATCGCCCTGTCTGACAGAGCGCTGGATCGGGAATTTGGATGTGAGATTTCCGTTAAGGAGTACCTGAGAGTGCGAGGTTGACATTATCTTCCCTAGTAGACGGACAAAGTTTGGGTTCAGATGGATGTTCCGCATCACGACCATTAAAAAGTTGGTATTCACGCGATCGAACGCGTGATCAAAGTCAAAGGAAATAAGTTTCCCACGTTTTCTCTTACAGTTAAGTTCAGCAATTCGATCCTTAATTGCTAGAACAGCTTCGAAAATAGTTCTATTCGAGTTCGCACATTTTTGATTAGAATTCAGCAAATTGTTTTCAATCATTACTTTTTCAAGTCTACATTTTAGGATTCTCGAAAGTAATTTATAATCATAGTTAAGTAAACTAATTGGTCTATACGCGTTGATTGACCGGTCATCAGTTTTTTTCTTACATAAAACTATGACTCCTTGTACAAACTTTTCAGGAACATTTCCTTGTAAAGCTTCATTGATAATTAGATTTAGTTGTGGGTGTATTATATCAAAGGCTTTTGCATAGAATTCCTTCGGAATTCCGTCACAACCAGGAGATTTACGAGAGGCACTTTCTTTGATGGCAAAAAATATTTCTGTGGTTGTGATTTCGTCCATCATGGAATTATTGGTGTCTGAATCAGGCGGAATGATTCGATTTGTAGGGAAATTTACACTACTTGTTATTTCTTCCGAGGTGTACATGTCTTTAAAAAAGTCATAGACATGACGTTCTATTTCATTTGCATCAGTAAGACAACGACCTTCATGATGTAGAGAACTGATGTTCGTTTTTCGTCGATAACGATCTCCTATCTGAAAGGATGAAACTTTTTCCCCAGATATATATCTATCATTTAAACGTTGATAGGCTTTTGAGAAGGTACACTGTTCTTTCAGCATTTGAGCTTTAATCCTATTAACTTCCGTAGTGCCGTTCGGGTTCTGATACATGCGCTCATAAGCATTTCTCAGTTGCCGATATAACATTTCGTTTTTGGCATGAAAGTGACGAAAGGATTCGTTAGTTTTCCATTTGAAAAAGTTTTTAATTTTGGGCTTTGCACATTCTACCCACCATGACATCCAACTGTCATAATATCGACGTTCGCGCAGCCACCGTGCCCACTTTTGCGCAAACTCTTCTAAATTCTCTTCGTTTAGAACATGTGCTCTGATAGACCAAAATCCTCTACCATGTGGCCTACCTAGGTTTGGTAGGCAGCATCGAATCTTGTACGCTTTATGATCAGAGAAAGCGGTAGCGAATAATCCCGAAGTGCGGAGATGCGGAACCAGCGACCTAGAAATATAAATTCGATCCAAACGGGAGGCGGAATTTTGTCGAACGAAACTAAAGTCAATCACATTTCTATTCAAGCTATCCCAGGTGTCGATAAGAAGCATATTTTCTACCAACTGTTTCAGAGAAGGACTGTGGCTATTCGTACCTGTAGCATCTTTTGCAGCAATCACGCAATTAAAATCACCACCAAGTACCAAGTGCTCAGAGGCGGCTTGGAGATAGAATGGAAGTTGTTCTTTGAAAAGATTCTCACGCGCAGAGAAATTTTGAGAACCGGAGTAGGCATACACATTGCAAATCGTAACTGAGTCGCCTACTTTAACTGAGAGAATTCTGCTATTCAAACTTCGTTGGACATTCGAGTACGGGATGTGAGACTTGAGGGCAATTGCAGTTCCCCTTTTAGCGTTATCTATATTTACGATAATATTGTAACCAGGAATACTCAAATTCAAACACTCAACTTCTTGCAAGAGGATAATGTCGAATTCCATCAATCGGACAAACGAACGAAGTGCAGCTAGTTTATTTTCACTGGATATAGCATTGACGTTGATGGAACCAATGTTGTAACTTATTGTGGGGATGTTGCTCATTGTGTATGTAGTTACGAGGTGTAGGTCGAAGTACTCGCGACCGACTCGAGGTTAATGTAAGGATAGGACTAGGGTGTCAATTTTAGTGTCATGAATTAGTTTTACGGATTGTGTTTAGAAATTCGTTAGTCGTTAAATACATCTACGATTGAGAGTCGACCAATTTTTGCTTTTTCGGCCGTCCTCTTGGACGCTTCACCTTCAAAAACGGACCGCCTTCTGTGGACGATTCGTTAGTATCACTGTCGGAAATCTGCATTAATAGGGAATTGGAAGGGATCGTTTTGGTTGTGAAGGGAATTTTGAAACCACTCACATTGCACGGTTGAACAACGACCTTAGCCTGTTGGGTGGATCGACCAGCAGTTGCATTGGATTCTTCACCCGAGATGATGTCTTCTGCGGCAGCCGAAGTAGCAGCAACAATAGTAGTATCCGGGACAGGCGTAGCGGTTGCCACAGTAGAAGTGGCGGGAGGCAGAGCGGGGGCAGCAGCAGCAACAACAGCAACAACAGCATCAGCAGCAACAGCAGCAGTGGCAGTAATAGCAGCATCCGAGGTGATTTTTGGTTCTCCGCCTTCATCCATTCGTTCGTCATCATCCGCAGCAGCTGAAGGGGATGGGACGCCACGTGCACCCTTCTCTTCGACCGCAGAATTTGATGGAGCGGAGCTGGAGCGCGCGTTCGCATTCAATTGGTTCAAATTTGTGCCTACGAACTCAGGCAATAGTGAGGCCGCAACCACACTCTGATCCAAAACGCTGGCGTAACTTGTTTTCTTCTGTGCTGCCTTCAGCCTGTTGTTTAGGTCGGTCTTTTGTCCTAGGAGTTTTTTATTTTCGACGCACGTTAGTCCAGGGTGCGACGGGTTCGTACAGTGTTTGCAATACTGAGGCTGATTGCGATAAGAAACCAATGTTTCTTCGCCAAGTATGGTCACAAATGACTTAATGTGGCGGTGTAGGATCATCTTGGCCACACGCACTCCCGATGAAACTCCTTTGAAGGCGAAATTATCGCCCCAGATCAGCTCTTTGATCGAGATGACTTCACCATACTGCCCGAGAAAAGCAGCGATGTCCTCGTTCCGAATATTTTCGGACAAATCGTGGATTTTTACCTCCACGCCACCATCGTCCATCATCAAGCGCACTTTGATTTTTGTTCTGTTGACCTCCATCTCGTGACGACCGTTATTTTGGTCAACGGCATCCTGGGCAGTCTTGAGGTCTTTGCATTTCACGTGTGCACAATTTTGCGCATGGTTCATTTGCAGACGAAGCACTTGGTCGATACTGAGTCCAAGGGTCTGGTGCACAAAGGAGTGTATTTCCTCGAAGGAAGGCCGCTTCGGGAAGTTGGACAAGTCCACTTTGAATGTGTTCTCACGAGCACGCGCGGTCGACATTGTTGCTATCAGTTACTAGCACGGAACGGGAATGTCGTCAGGAAACGAAACTGACGCGAATATTATTTAGCACACCGCAGTGCGGGAGCAACCGATAATGCGAAAACAAAGCGCTATAGAGCTGTTTGAAAGTATGTCCGGTCGCAGCGAGAGCTTGAACCTAACTGTTTGAAAGATATATTTTATCATTTTTGCATGTAGTTTTCATTAGAAACTGTAATCACTATATGGTGGATCTTTTTTTTGTGCCGGTCACTGTAAAAGTGATCTATACCCATGCATGAGATGAATCGAATCGTGGTTTCTTGGGAACCTTATGAACGTCAGCAATGAAATAGTCTAAGACTATATTTGGGAGACCCGGTAGTGCTCCGGAACCTGTTCCGGTACCGTAAGTAACCAAATGTACCATGCGACACATCACATCACGGCTTGACTAGAAAATAGGCTCATACCGGTTAACTAGAAAATAGGCTCATACCACCTTAGAGACTACCAGTAGGACTGCACAACCAGCGTTTGGTGCTTCGCCGGAACTACGAAAGTAAATAAAATCAATGCAAGCGATAAATACACTCCCGTTCAAAAGTTTGGGGTCACCCCCTCAAAAACATGCCATTTTTTAGGCCCATATCTCCGCCAATTTGCGTCCGATTTTAAAACCCTAGGTTTCATTAAAAAGATAATAAGTCAAAGAAACTTTGAACATGATTTAAAAGAAACTTTTTCAAAAAAAACTGTATGTAAACTTAACCCAAAGTTGCCAAATTTTCTAAAAAATGAATATAAACTTACGGCAGTGTCGCTGGAAGTTGGGTCGACCAAATTTTAAGATGAGAGCGGTAATATGACCCATTTTCTATTAGCTTTCAACTGCTTTTTACAGAACTTAGCTAAAAAATCTAGAAAAAAAAGTTATTAAGTAAATTAATCCTTGATGTCATCGACCAAAAGTTTGGGATCACCCCTCAATATGATGTATCGGCCAAAAGTTTGGGGTCACTTTCGTAAAACATGGAAAAGTGATTTGGTGATATCTTCGTCATCTATAGTTCAGTTCAGTAACAGTTTCTAAAAATGGGAAGCAACATCTCTGACAAAGCTTTTAGAATAAGTTGTAGTATAAAATGTGGAAGATAAACTTTTATTAATGAATGAAGAAGGAGCGAACCTCCCTCTCCCGACAAACTCGCAAAATGTGACTTCTTCCTTCGGAGGGGAAATAAAGTGTGGGTCCCTAGATGAACTAGTCTAGGGCAATCCGGCAGGTTTGAAAAAATATATTGCTAGGAACCTTTTATAATTAATATTCCATTCAGTGTTTTTCCAAAGCTACTTCCAGCCGATTCTCAAGGAATGAAAGACATCATGAAAATATCCTGAAAATTCTGTAACTATCATGGAAACGGCTATCTTGCAGGAGTTCCTTTTATTAGCTCAGTAAAAATTCTCCGAGAATTCTTTTGGTATGTATCCCATTGTATGCATCCCATTGGATGGAATTCCAATTTACTTCTTTGAAGTTTTCTCCATTAAAACCACCAAAGACATCGCCAGGCATTCCTTTGGGATTCTTTTAGTTACCATTTTTTCCCGGAATATTCATAGAAAGAAGCAAAATTCTTATTATATTGCTACAGTGTTCGTGCATGTATTCCTACATGTTCTTCTACAAAGTTATGCTCCAAAAGTACTATCAATTTTTCTTGCGGAGTATTCCTTTGGGATTTCTCCTGAAATTCTTCTGCTAATTTCACAAGAACTTCTTCTAGAATCTATTCCAGGGGTTTCCCAGGAATTCCTCAAAGATTTCTTCAAATAAGCAATTCCCATTTCTTCAAAAAATACTTGCACGAGTTTCTAAAAGAATCTTTGGAATATTTTGTGTAGAAACCACTGGAAGAATTAGTAAAAAATATTCAAGAGAATTTCTGAAACAATTGCTGCAGAGGTATTCCCGAAGAGTTTTTTAAACGAAAAACTAGAATAATTTCTAAAGTTATTCCTGGCGGAGTTTCAGAAGAAGCCCATGGAAATTTACCTGAAAGAATTCTTGGAGAAATGTTTGAAAAAGCCCTTGAGAGGTTTCCTAAAGTATCCCTGAAATAAATCTGATGAAACCAATGGAGGAGTTTCTGAAATAAAATCTTGGAAAATTGTAAGACCGAAGTCCTGTAGTAATTCCTGAAGGAATCAGTGAAGCAATTTTGGAAGGAATCCATAAAAGATTCATAAGAGAATTTCGGGACAAATTCATGGAGGAATCTCATAATCAATTTCTGAATAAATCTCCAGAGAAAATTCTAGGGGAACCCCCAAAAAGAATTTTGAAAGAATTTGGAGAAATTTTCTGAAGAAATCTTTAGAGGAATTTCTGAACTTTTGATTTTATGAAGAAATTGCTGAAAACATTAGTGAATGAGGAGTTTTTCTAGTGGAATTTTTTGATAACTATCTAGAGTAGATCTTGAAGTATGGAAGATGTTCTAAAAGTACTTTTACAAGGAAACCGTAAAAGACTTCTTGAATATAATGCTGAAGGGAGTGCGAGAATTTCGGTCGGCACTGGGCTATTGCCAACATTTGCGATTTTAGCATAGCATAGCATAGCATAGCATGAATACTTGCACAAATCTTGGATGGAGTTGCAAAGCTGAATATTTCCATTGACATTGCTGATGTCGCTACTATCTACAATGTCATAGATTCACTCAGCTCCACACACCTGGCCAAGTCCTTGCAAGCATTTATAAATCCCTTCATCAACTTAGAAAGAGCCCAGAACTAAAGCATCTTCCAATAGATGAAAGGATGTTGAAAATAGCGAATTTTCAACTTATATGCAGTTGTATAGTAAATATACTGAAGTAGAATTATTTATAAATAAATAATATTGGAGATATCTCACCAATTGTTGTGGGGTTTTTGTGGTTCAATGCCGATCATCAAGTTGTCTTGATTAATGTTCTTCTCTGTAAAGAACAACACAATACTGAACACTAAACACTCGCGCATCTATTGTTTTGATTTTCACTCGAGACAATAGCGAACGCGACCGATTATGTTGCCATACTCACCCCTACAGGAGCGATGCATGCACAGCAAAGAACAACACAATACTCCTATTGCCAACATTTGCGATTTTGGGCAAATTTTAACAGGTGATTTTAGTAATATCAAAGTTAAGAATTATTTAAAAGTATACATATTCATTATCGGTGAGTTGACTTCGGAAGCACGATATTTTTTTTTCTATTAGAGAGACTTTACCTCTGAGGCATTCGTCTCTGAGAAAGCACGATATCCTTTTTACATATTCAATATGTTGTTCAATAGTTATTATTTTTTCCAATTATAGATGTTTGCGTCGAAACGCTAGTTAAACCATTCAGAGAAATTTTAGCATATTTAAAACGCAATTTTCGTGCTAAATGGGAAACACAACAAACATATGTTCAAAATACAGACAGATACAGATTTTCATAAAACTGAATACAGATTTTTGAAAAAATCATCTGGCATCCCTGGTGTTGAGTATCATATTTGTCTTTAATATGAGTTAAATAATATGGATCAAAAAAATGCTGTTGTTTTTCTAGAATATTTTTTCTGTGTCCGGATTTAGGTGTGAACGGCCTTTAGAAGATTTTTCGAGAATTCCTTTAAAAATTCATACAAAACTTCACGCAAGCATTTTTACAAGGATTCTTTCGGGAATTCTTCCAAAATTCCTTAAGAAAATCTCACAAGAATCCATTCAAAAGCCATACCTAATCAAGCATGATCTCAGAAAATCATCAAAGGTATTTCCATGAGGAACTCCTGCAAGATTCTTTCCTGGAGAAGTCTCTTAAAGAATCTTGGAGAAATCCCTTAAGGTTCACCTGAAGAATTCATTGAAAGACTTCATGACATAATCCTCGAAGGACTTTATGAAGGGTTCCAAAGAGGTATTCCTGAAGGAATTCTTGGAGGTGTTCCTGAAGGAATCAATTCAAGTATTCCAAAATCAAAGCTTAGAAGAATTCCTGAAGCAATGCATGAGAAAGTTCTGAAGTAAATCTTAGAGGAATTTTTGTAGAAGTCTTTGAAGTAACTGCTAGATAAATCGTAATACAGATTCCCGAAGGCAATCTCGCAGAAACCCTTCAATGAATACTTGGGAAGAAAAACTTCATGATATCGTTGGATGCATTGGTTTCACTTAATTTTCATACGAAAGCAAAAAAAAATCGGCAAACTATTATTACGGTTTTGACCTGACATGTGTTCAGATCTTAATTTTCATAACTGCGGCTGAATTTCAGCTACTACCTGAGGCTAAGTCAACAACTATGTTTGGTCCTGTAATTAGGATACCAGGGACGTTTTCACAATGCTCGTGAATTTTACTTCCATATCGATACTGAATTTCGTAAAATTCAATTTTAATTCTAACACATTTTTCTGTTAATTTTGGGGCCATCTGTGTGCCCCATTCCAAAAAAACTCTTGATAAACACGAAGGGGCCCCACATACCTATTAAAAGTTCTGCCAAGTGTTGAACTTATAGGAATCTTTCGCTATTGAAAGAACTTTATTCAAACTAGTGGTATAAAACCTTCCTTGATTTGGAGGCCCCCTGAAATCGGGGACCCCATTGCACCCCCCATGCTGCGCCACTGCCTCCTCCCCCCTCCGTAAAGCTTTTTTGTATGAAAACCCGAAAATGTTTGTGTAGACCGTAACGCTCGGTCATACTGCCCTCTCCCCTATAGCGTTACGTAGTTTGTGAATGGCGCCTAAGCAAGAAATCTTCTAAAGGTTCCTCCTACTATAACTTCAAAAAGCATCCCCGTCAGAAAATTTCTTTTAAAAATTTCTCGGACGATTATTCCAGAGATGTTTTTAAATTTCCACAGAAATTATCCTTGGCACTTTTTCAGGAGTTTCTCAAGAAATTTCTCAAAAGTCAAATGTTGAAACTAGTCCACGGGTTACCCCAGGAAATTTTTCCGAAATTCCTGCATAAGTACATGCTTGTATTCTTTTGAGTATCTCTTCAAACATTGCGGAAGGAATGCTTCCTGAAAACTCTTCTAGAAATTTCAATAGAAATTCATAGACGCAATTTTGGAAGGATTTTGTTCACAAAGATTCACAGATTCTTTCAGAAATTCATCTAGGGGTTTCTTTTAGAAATTCAGTTTGTACTCCATATTCAGAGATTTTCACTAGCATTTGCGTGGAATTTTTTCTAGAAAATTCTCAAGAGATTCTTCTGCAAGTTCACCCAAGGGTTTACGCAGGTATCCCTCTAGGCATTGCTTTGGATTTATTCAGACCTTCCTTCAGGGTTTTTTTTTCCAAAGATTCTATCAACAATTCCTGCAGAAAAAAAAAATTCAGAATCCTTAGCATTTCATGGAATTTATCATATTTTTTTTCTATAAATACATGCAGAGGATTCTCCAGTTCTTCCAGGTATTTTTCCAAAGAGTACAAATTCATTTTATTGATGCCTTCAGCGGTTCTCTAAGAATTCCTCAAGAATTTTTAAAATGTTTCTGCAGGATTTCTTTAAGAAATTGCTCCAGGAGGTAGGGTCTGGGACCATTTTTTTGTTTTTTTTTTGTTTTTATTAATGTGTATTTTAACTTAAATGATTCTACACTCAGGACCATTTGGGCAGGGGGATCTATTTTGAGCACTTGCTGCTATAACTCAGCCAATTTTAAACCAGTTTTCTTGATTTTTGGATCACGATCAGACAATTACAGTATCTAGCTATAGATTAAAAATCCGTATTAAAAATCCGTGTAAATTTATGCTACATCTAATGCACATAAAGGGAATGCCAAGATAAGCATAAAATTCCGCTATCATTAAAATTTACATGTCTACTTTTGGTTAGAACTGTAAATTTTAATCGTCGTGTAAATTTCCTGTACTGCGCGTTTGGCTTGGTGATTTGTTGTCAACTAGAGAAAAAAATATCAACCAGAAAATAAAACCGAGGTGGAAGATCTGCAACTAATGAGCACTTGGACACGACCAACTAATCCATTTTCAGTAAGAAATCCCTCACCGATTGATAAAATCGCCAGTCATTTATAACAATTGCATTTATTAATTTTGTTTCAAATACATTGCATATCGAATACACTACACTGACCATCTCTTTCTGGAGGAAACACATACAAACGATGCTGCCAAGATGATCGCGTTGCACAAATTGGTAAACACTTCGACTTCCGTAACTAGATCCGTAATTCCGTAATTTATTCGTGGTCTTCTTTTACTAAATACCACTAAATACTGGGTAAACCTTGATGAACAATCCAGATTTTCACGTTCTATTCCGCACGAACACAAAACACAAACTTGCCAATATGGCTGACTGATGCTGCGGCACTCGCGCCAGAGTCAACAGTGATTGCATGCAATTCATGTAAATTTCAGACAGAGTTTGCTGAATTTTGATAGCGCTGCATGACGCTTAAGCGATGTGAGGTGCATAATTCAAATAACTGCGGGATTTTCATTGATTTTATCGCAGAGATGCATGTGCGTGACAACTCGCATGCTTTTGTGTTCGATTTTCGATTACGCGATGCAACTTTCTATGACTTTTGTGATTCCGGTCTCCTTAATATTAAGATTTTTTTCTGTGTATGTTTCAAAATTCAAGTCAATCGACTCAAAATTGACTGAGTTATAGCAGCAAGTACTCCAAATAGGTACCCCTGCCCAAATGGTCGCAGACCCTAGTTTTGGTATTTTTGTATAAAAATTGTTAAGAAAATGTAGAATCTGTTCTGAGAACTCCTTCAGAGGTATCTACAGATTTCCTCCAGAAAATCCAGAAATCCAAATATTCTTCAGAAATTTATTGAATTGTATTTTCCTACGATTTCTGCAGTTATTTTAAGAAAGACTCCTGCAGCATTTCCCTGCGGATTTTTTCAGAAACCCTTCCTGAGGTTTCTCAAGCATTTGTCCTTGCTGATTTCTTTCATAAATTCCCATTGATTTTTTTTCCAGAAAATAAAAGGTGTATCCTGTTTCTTCAGATATTCTTCTAGATGTTATCCTAGGCATTCAATATGAAATGGCTCACAAAATAATTTTAGAAATAGCTGCATGAATTTTTTGTCCAGGAATTCCTCCAACATATTTTAAAGAATTTCTTTTAGGGATTTCAGTAGGTATCTCCAGGAGTTTTTATGGGATTTCTAGAGACAATTCTACAAGGACTGCTTAAAAATTCCTTCAGGGATTTCTAAATAATTCTTCAGCTATTCTTGTGATGTTTCTGGAATAACTTCTGAATAAATTCTCAAGGAATGTCTGAATAAGTTCTCAAGGGATCTCTTAAGACGTCCAAGAATATTTTTCTTATAGAATCACTAGAGCAATTTCTAGAAAAAAAAATCATTGTAAGTATTTTTGCAGAAATCTTTGGAGAAATTTTGGAGAAACCCTGGGAAGAATTTCTGAAGCAATTCCTTTAGGATTTGTAAAGAAATTTTTAGGAGAACTCCTGAAAAACTTTTAGGAAGAACCTTTGAAACAATCTCTTGCTGAAATTGCTGAAGAAATCTCTGCAATTCTGAAGAAGTCTCTGAAGATAAAAATATCTTTCCAAAGGAATTTCAAAAGGAAAGCCAGCAGAAATTTCTGAATGAAACCCTGAGCAGTTCCGTGGATTCTCCTCTGAAGTGTCAGTACGTATTAGTACACTTCAGCGAAACTCCACACTCGGGGGCAAGAGTAGTGAAGAAATCTTCAGGGGAATCCTTGCAGAAACCATAATAAATGCTTTTGAATTATTCTCCGGAGGAACATTTCAAGAAATCCCAGATAAATTCTTAATTATATTTATAGGAAAATTCCTGGAGAATTTCCTGAAAGTATTATTGTAGAAATCTGTGAGCGAGTTTAAAAAAAAATCAAATACCTGAAGAAACTGCATTGTGAAGCGTCTGCAGTTTAATAACTCTTGAGTTATTTCTAAAGGAATCTCTGTTTAAATTCCTAGCAAATATTTTTTTGAAAAAATATGTTAAAATATTTGTGGAGAGATCATAAGAGTTATCCTTAAGGTACACCGGGGCAAGATGAAACAGCGGGTTAACATGATGTTTTCTAATGATGATAAACAATTGGATTGCCATAACACATAGTTTTTGATTCAAGCAATCCTTTAGTGAAGGATAAATTTCCAAATTTTATTGAAATCTATTTCAAAACTTCGCGTTTCATCTTGCCCCACCCGTTTCAACTTGCACCGGTGTACCTTAAAGAAAATGCCTGAAAGAAAAAGTCTGAGGTAATACAATATCTGGAGGGAATCCTGAAGGAATCTCTGTATAAACTCCTGCAAGAATCTCTTATCGTACGGATTCCTGGTAAAATCTATGGAGGATTTTTCAAGGAAAACCATGGAAACTTCTCTAGAGGAGTTTTTGAGAAATTTCTAGAGGGTCCTCAAACGAAAACTCCGAAGGAATTTCTTGGTGGATTTTTATAGAAATCCACGGAGTAATATCGGAAGGACTCCGGGGAAGATTTATTTCTGGTAGCCTGCAGATAACTTTGGAGAAAATTCTAAAGAAAACTAATATTTTTTGAAGGAATCAATGCGGAAGGACAACATTTTGAAAAAAAGGCACAGGTAACTTTTTTTATATCTTCAGCCGTACACAATTTCGTAAAAAAATCACATGAGCTATCACTAATGACATTATAATAGACTCTACCGCCTACCAAAATATTTAAGCTCCTTTTTTCTTTCACGACAAGGTATTGGAGCGTGAAAAAAGTTTTAAATATCATGAAGGAAGTTTTTTTTTTGTAAGCGCAACAATATCGAAAAAATCTATCTCATACTTTTATACTTCAAAAATGGAAGAAAAATTCTAAATTGTCAATTCCGTAAAAGAGTTTCTTCGCACCTTCTCTGGGGCGCTAAAGCTTTGATTATTACTAAAGGCAATTTTACATATGAAAAACCACATAAAGTGATTTTTTTTTTATATTTGGAAGAGTGGATGAAAAATATTTGATATCACAATAGTTTTTACAGATATAAAAGTGTAAAACCATACAGGCGATTCAGAGTACCTTTTAATATCATAAATAAGCAGGGTACGAAAAACGGATCACGCAGAAAAACAAACGCTTTGTTCTAAGCGGTGCATGTTGGTAACAAAGGTGCTCCGCAACAAACGCATGTCAGGCGATGAGAGCAATAAAACAAACATCGCTTGCTGTGCGTGTGCTGATATTCCGGCTTTTCTGCTGAAATTATCGACCCACATTATCGAATTCATAAGCATTTGGACGAAATAAAACTCTTGCAAACCTCAGAGTTGAGTTTCAGTTGTAAAACAATGCGAAAATCACGATTGTGAATAGAACGAGACAAATATTCCTACCGTTTTTGTTGTGAACAAACTCGGGAGCGATTTTGTCATTATCTGCTAACGAAAAGACAAAGCGTTGTTGCCGTGCCTTCTTTGTTGCCTGTTTTTCGCTTGCGGTACCATATTCTGCGTACACTGTAAATAAGACTTTTTACGCGTCTATAAGTGGAAAAATGCAATAAGGTACATCGGGGCAAGTTGAAACGGGTGGGGCAAGATGAAACACGAAGTTTTGAAATAGATTTCAATACAATTTGGAAATTTGTCCTTCGCTAAAAGATTGTTTGAATCAAAAACTATGTGTTATGGCGATCAAACTGTTTATCATCATTAGAAAACATCATGTTAACCCGCTGTTTCATCTTGCCCCATCCGTTTCAACTTGCCCCGGTGTACCTTATTGACAAAGTTGATTTTGCTGATATTTGAAAGGACGTAAATCATCTAAAATCACATAGGCAATTCTCCAATATTAGAAAGAGCGCAAGAAAAAAAATCCAATTTCACAAAAGTTCATACAATTATTTGAGAGCAAAACAATAAAAAAAAACATTTTTTTCTCACATACCTAAACCAGGGCACCGAACTTTTACCCGAGGGAGTGGTTTTGGGGGTTAACCCGTCATATTACCCAAGTTCCATATAGTAGGCGCCCCTCTGCATTTTACTGAAAATACGAAAAAAAAATCCTCTTTTGCGGCCTTTTCTGAAAAAAGCACTAAAATTCTGAGCACTAAAATTTTCAAAATCACTAAGGCGATTTTCTCAAAAGCTGTATCCTTATAGACTGTTTCAGAAATTATTAATACACAAACGATTGACTGTCACTTCAATTTGAGCTTAATAATCAAAAAAGTTTCTTCTAGCTCTTATTATAATAAACATTCTAACGAAGCAAATAATATCAACTTTGTTGATGTTGTAGTAGAAGTAAAAAATAGAGCTCTGTAAATTATATTATTAAAATGTGAAGTTGCACAAAGTGGTCAAAAAATGTAGCATAATGGAAAAGAAAAAAAAAAACGCATAAATAAAATATTCAATTTCCAACACAATGAAAGTTACTGTATCGATAAGAAAAGATATTTATAGATTGGTAAAATAAATTTTCACTGGAATATTTGATCAAGAACCATCATTACAAATCCTCTCAATGAAAACAATTTTATTTGAAATTTCTCAACAACACGGGTAGCAACGAACGTTAAGCAAACGAATGTCTTAATTACTGCTTACTGCATTTTTTTTTATGATATGACAAGCTTTGTCATCGGAAGGGTCGAATGAGCTGAAACAATAAAATAGTTCAAACTGAATGCGTTCAGAAAAGATAAGAAACTGTATGGTAGTTCTGATGTTCCGTATTAGACCTTAAAAAATAAGAAATTTTATGTCAGAAAAAAATGTTGTGCAAACGTCTTTATCGATTTTTTCCAGGATGAACGCATTTCCTAGACAACTTATTATGAAAGCGAATATAATAAAAAGTAAGACAATTACTGGTATTTTGTGATAAATTATGTTGAAATCATTACAAAAACACCTTTGCACCAATGCATATTGGGCGAATGAAGTTCATTGTTGGAGAAATCGACTGTTCTTCAAATTATCATGTCAATTGGAAGGACATACAAAAACAGAAGCACAATTTGTTGTATTCTGAAAGAAGTTGGCGGAAATCACCAGAACAGTTGATTTTATTCAATAAACAAAGAGTATTTATAATTTCTGACGAAGGGTATTATCAGTAAGTTTGTTCTCTTCGTCATGGGGCGTATTTGTCGGCCAAATTGCCTGAAATTTGGGCATGTAACTCAGCTTTGTTTGGAAGGATTCGAGGCCATCATTGAGTTCAACAGGTTTTAAAAAACCCTAAGACGAAGAGAATAAAACTGCCGAAGATACGTAAGTTCCCCAAGTTGTATTTCTAATTTGTGAGGGCGTTCATACTCAAATCTATATAATTTGCCGCCATAATACCATATGTCCCAGTTGCAACTATCCACCGTCAGCACCCAAGCCGCCCATCGTACTCTCGGCATCCCAAGGATTTTTGAACCAAGCGAATCAGTAGCGCACACTAATTTTGCCGCGCTTTTTCGGCATTCTTAGAGTGCAACGAGCTCGTGGTTCATCTTTCGCTGCCACACACCGGTTTCTGCATGCCGCCAAAGATCGTCCTTAGCACTTGTTGCGCAAAGATCCCAAGTGGTTGCAGGACTTCCTCGTCCTCGAGCATGGTCCAAGTCTCATGTCCGTATAGCTCCACCAATATTATTAGCACCGTATATGGTACATTTGGTGCATATTTGTTGAACGCAGTTTCTTCCAAGGACACTCGTAGGAACGACTTCCACTGATGGCGCCTTCGTATTGTTCGACTGTTGTCAACCATTAGCAAAGAACCGAGGTACATATACCGCTTCCGCCCTATACCCAATATTATTATCAAAAAAAAAAAATACTTTAATAATTGCTATATTGTTAAGATATTGTATCGCATTATATATTTCCTGTCAGCATACTATACAATTAAAACAGTAATTATTGTGTTTAGCAGCATTTCTATCGAATATGCACTCGCTGGCGCCCTTATCAACTGTTTTGTGTAGCAGCGCCCACCCCACCATCAAACGACTAAGAAGCTCGAATTTTACGACGACAGGGCTGGTCCCATATCAACTGTGCAAAATTTCAGATCGATCGGAGAAACTATATTTTAGCGCCAGCCATTTTAAGTTTTCATACGATTTAGTATGGGGAAAATCTTCAAAGAAAAATCGCCACAGGTTGCCCCTTAACCCCTAAAAATAAATCGATGAATGATTTCTGTTGGAAATTTTACGAGGAACCAACCCTCCGAAGACCGCAAAGCGATGATCTGAGGCATGTGAAAAAAGTTATTGACTGAAAACCGAATGGCATGCAAACGCTGTTTAACATGTAAGGAATAACAATAAATAATAAAATCTCGAGTCAAGTACAAGACACTGAAGACGACCTTACAGTTGAGGTCGAAATACGTATCTGTCAAAGCATGCAAATTCTTAGTGGAATTCAAAGGAACCGTACTTAACCCGATTTTCTTTTTTTTTTCATTTAATAAAATCTCGTTATTTTATCGATCGGGTGAGGCCTTATAGCTTTTTCCACGAACGTCGCATTGATTTGCTGTCTTCGGAGGTCTGATTCCTAGTAAAGTATTCTACAGAAATCATTCGTCGACTTATTTTTAGGGACCTAGGGGTGACTCCTAGTGATTTTTCTTTGCGAGAGTAAAATTTCCCCATAGTAAATCGTATGAAAAACTAAGAATGGCGGGCGCTAAAATATAGTTTTTCCGATCGATCTGAAATTTTGCACAGTTGATATGGGACCAAAGTGGAACTCAAAAAGTATACAGGAACTTGAGTTTTTCCATTTTATGTATTTTCCCATATAAACCGTGTACCAGGCTAATGTAGATATCGTAACCCAAACTTCAAAGTGTATTGGAAGCCATTTGTATTTCACGGAATGTCCAACTACCACAATATCAAGTTGCTTATAGCATTTTGAAGTCTAATGGACATCAACGTAACTAAATTTCTTGAACAGAGTGAACACTAACGATGGTAGATGTTTTTGATTTTATGAAAATGAATTCCAGAGTAGTTTGGATGGCCTAGAACACCCAATTCATTTTGAGTAACGTAGACTATGTTCTGTGAAGAATAGCTCTGGGATCAAAACTTCAACAGACTATGATAAGTAGTAATACATTACATGCCTAAGATCAGTGAAAACTTTTGATGATTAGCAAAACGATAAAATTTGAGCAAAAACATGTAGAATTTATAACAAATACAAAAAAGCCACGTATTTTCGGCTCCCCGCCAAAAGGGGGAGGGTGCAAAGGGGGGAGGTACCATGCATTTCTTAGTACAACTATTCCCCTTGACTATAAAAAAAAATCCGGGGTAAAATGTTATAAAACAAAGAAGATATTGCATTTCTACCAAAAGTAGATCGTCCCGGGTGTTTGCGGGTTAACTTTATTTTTACTTCTCTAAAAATGTTTACTCAGCTGATCTGATCACCATGGATGTCACTTTCAGAAATATACACTCACTCACTCACATAGCTTTCTCACTACTTTGAAATGCATGTGCGACCCTTACTTTATTCGGAAAACTTTGAGATACAGTCAACTATCGTTTGTTGGGTTACGTTTAGGTGGGCTTTGTTTTAACTGGGCTTTATAGCCCAACTTATACAAGTCAAACGTCGCTTTTTGACGTGAAGCGTGATGTATCGAGGTTGGTAGCCCTGAATTTCTATTGTTAGAGTTTTTTTTGACAGCTGAAAACTCAGTCCAGTTAGTGAAAGTCTTTCACTAGCTGGGCTAAGAGCTTAGTGCAACTTAGTGTAAGCGAAAGTTGACTGTAAAACTGCATGGTAAAAGTCTTGTTTTTTTGAAAGCATGCTTCTTAGCTGAACAATAGCAAGCGAGTGTAACTCTTTCAAGTGAGTGTTCCCATCCCTGCTGATCATCAGAAAAGTTTTCTGCATTTCTGCAATTTATTTTGCTAAAACCTTCGACTCAACAAAAACCCTGTAAACCTTTAGCGTTTTCACTGAGAAACAGGCTCTGTACGCATAAGACGTAACTCTAAGAAGAATAAGAGGAAGTTGGTAGGAATTACTCAAAAATCAACCACACCGAGAAAAAAATCTACTCAGTGGCTGGTCTAACTTAGAAATCTAAAAATCCTTTGTTTTCTTACTCAGTTTCAGCTAAAAGTGAGACAACCCATTGCCAATGAGTTGTCCAACTTTTAACGGAAATTGATTAAAAAAACAAAGGATTTTTCGATTTCTGAGTGAGACCAATTCAACAACTGAGTAGACATTTTTCTCGGTGCACTAAATTTGGAGAAATGTGCCTGCTTCTCATCTTTTGTTGGTGGGTAAATCACAGAGAACAGACATTCAAGTCCAGTTCCAAAACTGTGTAAGGAATTTAACGGCCATTTGAAGTCGGAAACACAAGTGACAATAGCGTGGCGGTGCAATCGGTTAATTTTCCATACTAATTTAATTCACCACTTGAAATGTTTCAATTCACCACTGACTGTGGCAATATGCTGTTTGGTGGCGTTAGTGTTGTCGTCGTGTATTGATTTGCAACCTTACTCAAGTAAAGATTCAAATCCTTACACAATTTTCCGAATGAAATTTGTTCTAGCCCAGGGCTACCCAACGTACGGCCCGCGAGGACATTTTGTGCGGCCCGTGGCATGATTGGAGAAAAATAATAGGGGTACTCACTAAACAGATTAAATTGCTGCGTAAGCCATAATTTTCTGCTTATTTGAAATGTTTCATGATTTTGCGAATGAAATAATCGAAGATTGCCTTGGTGATCGCGACGTTTAATCAGTTTAATCAGTTTACGCTGTTAAGTGAATCCCCCTAATATAATTTAGGCCGAGGAATAATATTTCTGAATATTTTCTTTTTTCAATAGAAATGTATACCGTCTACCCCCGTTGCACAGTGGGAAAAAATAGGTATAAAACGCGAATAAATTCAATATCTTTGCTCGGAGTGGATGGTATCGAATGAATTTTTGACACACACGGCAAAAATCTCTATTGTTTCAGATAAGGATGGTGTCATTTGCCGCACGATGCTGGAAATCAGTGTATTGAGCTCGTTTTACCCCGCGCTCTCTCTTTCACACACCTTTTTGAGAAAATCCTCATCTACTCCCGACTGGGGTGCAAAATAAATGGCTTATTTAACTCGTGTTTGTGTTGAAACTTCCATAGTATCGGAAATTTGACATAAGATTAGTCCATCTCTTGTCGATTGCGTTCCACTCCGGGCGAAGATGCTTGTGATAATTTAAAGAAATTGGGGATATGGGGGTTCCCAAGTAACACAACTTGTTACAATGATGTATATAATACATGTTTCATACAAATACAGGGTGTTAGGTTTCTGAGTGCAAACTTTTTAAAGGGCGATAGAGGACCATGTGACCATAAGTGGTGAACAAAATTGTTCTACTCATATGGTCAAATCTCAACCGTTACGTAGTTATTGAACTCCCCATGTTTTTGACACTTATTGCCTTAACTGGCTATAACTTTAAAATGGTCAAACTTATCGCATTTTTTTTACCCTTATTCGAAAGATTATTGAATTTTCTATCTAATGGCATCTATGAACCGATTGATTTAGTTAAAGTTTTCTAGAGCAAATAGCTTAAAAGTTGTGTGTTTTAATTTATTTTTATCAATTATCTTTGAAAAATGCGTTAATTTAAAATTCTTTCTTTGGCAAAGTTGTGGCCCCTGCTCCACTCTACAATTCGTTCTCTGACATCAAACTTCTATCTCTTATCGTTTTCTTGCAATTTCGATTTAAACGACGCATTTCAGATCATAAATTTACAATCGTCATGGTAAGCACTTTTTTGCGCACTGTGCCGCACATTTAAATCAAAATTGCAAGAAAACGATAAGAGTTAGAAGTTTGGCGTCTAAGAACGAATTGTAGAGTGGAACAGGGGCCACAACTTTGCCAGAGAAAGAATTTTAATTTAATACGCATGTTTCAAAGATAATTGGCATAAACAAATAAAAACACACTATTTTTAGCTATTTTGCTCTAGAAAACTAAGTTATTTAACTAAATCAATCGATTCAAAAATGCCATTTGATAGAAATTTCAATAATCTTTCGAATAAGGGTAAAAAAACTGCGATAAGTTTGACCATTTTAAAGTTATAGCCAGTTAAGGCAATAAGAGTCAAAAACATGGGAAGTTCAATAACTACGTAACGGTTGAGATTTGACCATATGCGTAAAACAATTTTTTTCACCATTTATGGTCCTCTGTCACCCTTTAAAATGTTTGCACTCATGAACCTAACACCCTGTATAAAAGTTTTGTTCAGAATGTGGAAAACATGTTTTCTTACACTTATATCACCGAAAATGCGCAAAAAATGGCGGCTTATAAAACATCTTCGATGTAACTAAAGATGTTTTTCAATACATTGTTATAACATAAAGTTAAGTATCGAATATATCCTCCACAACATCGTAACAATTTAGTTTTTGCTAGCAGGAAAATTTTTATTTGTCAATCGCACACGATGCAAATAAATGTATTATGTAATATTTGGTCATGGCTCAACATAATTTTCGAATCTTACATTTCATTTGTAATTGATCATCTTGATATTTGGTCACTATTACCTAATTTTAAGTGCCATTTAAAATTTATGGTGAAATAAATACATTCACTCATCATGGATTAATTCGCTTCCTATCGGATTGAAAACGAGAAGGGAGATTTATGTTATCTCTCTGGTTTTTGTGAGATTTTCGGACCCATTTTCAGACATGCAACATGGTGGGTTCCCGTTACAGCCCGAGCAGAGGAGAATACCAAAATGATAATAACGAGATCACAAAATCTGTTTTTATATCTTGGTTTGTTATTATTTACTTATTGAGGCGTTACCTTTCCATAACATGTTTTGTTGGACAAACTTATTTTGTCATGATCGTGTTATTAATATATTTTCTTCAAATAACATTTCAATAACATGTTTTGTTGTAGAACAAGATCAATTATTATTGAATTATTGTGACTTTGCAAATATTTAATCTTCATTAAATTTCAAAATAGCTCCTAGTAATAAGTAAAGTTTAGAATTCCTCCGGAAAGCCTCTCTGAAATATTTTCAAACAAATGTTCATCCGAAAAGTGTTCATAGATTCATTTTAAGCTTCATGTTCATGATTGAAATTTCCAAGAAAAACTAACTGCATGTAAATTAATAACAAAGTTTTATAATAAGTAAAAAAACCTGTTCCTTTCATAATTTGGACAAAACTCAATCATGAATTTTCGCCACAGAAGTTTCTTATTTATTAGATTTCCAGATTCACTGGGAATTCTCTCTCGGAAATTGGCATAGCAGTTTTATTTGTTTTTTTTCTTGGAATTTTGCCAAAAAAATCACGTAAACATCAAAAATTCTGTGACATTAAGTATATCTCGAAACAGACATTTTTCAATAATCCTAGAAACAAAAAAAATCTTGAAATATCAGGGAATTTTAATGATTCAGTTGACATTCAATACTTTTGAAATTTCTCAATCATTTGAAAAATCGCCCACCTATCTAGCATTTTCGCCCCCCAATTTTGGTTTTCCAAATTTTCGCCCCCTTCGGCCTGACTTTTGCCCCCCGGGGTGCGATTTCACCCACTTTGGGAATCACCGCCTTAGATCTTATATGATCTTATAACTCATTTTGCTTTAAAATTGTTATCAATAACTTGTTAATTTCAAAATTTGTTATTGAAATATTTTACAAATTCACTCTTTTTAAGTTGTAATTGAAACAAACAAAACGTGTTATTCAACTGGTCTTCCAGGAACATTTTTTTGTTATGATTTTTGTTATTTTGCCGCTTATGACAGACAAGTTTATAACATGATATGTTATGTTAATAACACAAAAATAACTCTTTCCGTTACTCAGTTATTTTGCCAAAATAACATATTTTATTATGCTCTTCTGCTCGGGACTACCGCCAGGAAATTTTAGAATGCTATTTTTAATTATATTCTATTAATGATGCTATTTTGACCGTAAAATTTGTGTACGTTATCGATAAGGCAATTATATGATTTTAAAGAATGTTTGAACTGCCCAGATAAATAATTACTGTTATTTATCTGGCCTGATAGGGGAAAAATTCAAAATATTAAAAATACTTTTAAATTACAATTGTTCTACATCGCCATGACATGTTTGTCGAATGCTGCATGAATCGTTTGAAATACATTGAAAAAACATCATAACAACGTTTGTACAGCATCCATTTCCAAATAGCACACAACGATGTGATTTTTGTTTCTGGATACCTGTTTTGAACATCAGTATAACAATAACAATGTTTGAGTGCAGTTTCTGGAGCAAATCCTAATTAATTGATTTATTGTTATTTGTGGGATTAAAAATAGAGTTTTGAAGTGATATTTGGCCGCCACGTAGGTACCCAAGTGATTATTAAATAACAAGAGGCCTGACAATCAAGTGAAGTTCAAAGGTAGCTACTTTCTTCCGAGCCATTCAAGCCAAAAGTGAATTCCACAGTCGCCAAGCTTTTAAGAGCATATCAATGTACCTATGTGAATACCTGTTAAGCAAACGACAAAGAAATATCAAGTCCGAATAATTGCAAAGTATAAAAAATGATCTGATAAACGTATACATTAACGTACTGAATACGTAAAAATAACGTTTTAGTAACATATTAGAGCCCAAAGGTCATATCTATGCGCCAATGATGTTTGAAATACCATCTATAATTGAAAGAAGATAATGATCACATAAATGTAGTGCAACCAAAGTTAAATTTACGTTACTGTAACTTGTGGTGAGGTTGATAAGATTTTTCAATACCTTTTTATTGCCAAACATAGTTAAAACATGATTTCAACATAAGATGTGTACAGATACGATTATACTACTGTAGTACAACATCTTTTTCAAATGTCATTTTCAAAGATGTTTTCTGTGTTACTTGGGTTATTTGAAGATATTCTAATTTTTGATGCCGTGCGGTGAGCCAAACCAGCTCCATTTGACACTACGGAAGTGTGTTAAAACGAATTAAATAAATTATTTATTTTACACTCCAGGATTTTTCCAAAAAGATGAAAATGAGAGAGAGTGGGTTAAAACGGGCCCGATACACTGATTTCCAGCATCGTGCGGCAAATGACGCCCTCCTTATCTTAAACTGTAGAGATTTTCGCAGTTTGTGTCAAAATTTCATTGGAATCCATCCACTCCGAGCAGAGATATTGAATTTATTCGCATTTTATACCAATTTTTCCCATTGTTCGTTGGTTTGACCGCATCTAATCTGAACACTTTTTAATATGGTCCCCTTGATGATATTTTAAAACAAACTTTGAGTAATTTCGGAAAAAAATGAAAAATCAAATCACAATTTTTGAGGCTTTCTGAGGCGTTATTTTTGTATCAATCATAGCTTTGTCTGGTACTACATTGAAACATGCCATTAAAACTTCATAAATACGGTTCCGAGCTCCAGTATTCTGCAAGAATTTTCAAAAAAGCTCTAAAATGTCATTAGAAACATCAAATTGAAAAAAAAGTGTTATTGTCATCTTAGAAGTTATGAAAGTTCTTTCCTATTATCTAGCAATGCTCAGAAAAGATAAATAATAATGTATTATCGAATTTTTATTTCTGGACCGTCGATTGGTATAAAGTTTTACCAGTGGCCCGCGGTCGAAAAAGTTTTGGCAGACCTAGCCTCTAGGATGTCTGTTCTCTATTGGGAACTACGAAGGTAGATGAACCGGGAAACACTCTTTCTTCCTACGGGGTTTCTTATGGGAGTATGAGTGAAAAAAAGCAAAAAATCTTCTCTCCTTCACTTTTTCACAGATAATCGCAAACAAAATCATCATCTTCGTAGTCCCCAATGCACAGTGGTTCCGCCATAGGTCATTAATCCAAAAATTTGACCTCAATGAAACTGTGATATCATTGCGGAAACATCAAGTTTAATGCTTTAATAACTAGGGACAATCATTACTTTTATCAAATGTATGTTGAAACTTTTCCACAGAGCTCATGAAAGTATATGTTTTTGTGTAGATATTTTATTTGATTTTTTCTAATTTCAGTCCTATGCATTTTGCACTCTATTAAAAAGTCTCATCCATTCGACATGTATTTGGTTGATTGTATTCGATTCTTACATAGTTGAAATCGATGTTAATCATTTTGTTTGAATAAGTATGACTGAATTAGATGATTTTCCCACAAAGTATAAAAAACTGAAAATTTTCAACAAGCCGAAAAAAATGTTTCCCCTTCCGACCCCTTCGGACGTTCTTCTATAAAACTTCCCTATAATCATAAACAATGATTTACTGGCGAATTTAGCTGCGACCGTTTGCGACCAGATTGGTGGTAGTCACTTAAGTGTCGTACTTTCAATTTACTCAAAAACTAATAAATACCTCTCGCATTGCATTGCACGGAACACTTGTTTCCAACTTTCCCCTCTTTATACAATACATGATGTGTGTTTCACTATTCTTGAGCAGTTTTGACTACCGCGGACCGCCTAAACTAATATTAGTATATCCAAATTAGTTGGTAACCAAAACTGCAAAATAATGAATTTCGGCTCCGTAAGGCCAGAAATTCGATTGAGCCCAGTTTGATTAAACAATACAAAAACGCATTTGAAATGCAAATATGCATCAAATTTAGCGGTTTCATCATAAAACTCGATAAAATTATATTTATGGCCGCCCTTATATGGGGCTGGAACCACTGTGCAATGGGTAAATATTGCTTGCTGGCAGAAGTACCATTAGCTGGTTGTTGTATCTCGCACCGGCAGTGGCGCCCGCTTTCGCAGCAGCGTGTGAATTGTTCCATTCAAACACGCTGCGCATTGTATGGATCAACTCGTCAGCCCGACGATACGGTGGGCACCGTACGTGCAGCATCAAGCGCACTGCGGTGCGTGGCAATAGAATTTAATTGTATTATCTTGTTGATCTCCGTACTGTGTTGCCTATTGGGGACTACGAAGGTGATGATTTTGTTTGCGGTTTTCTGTGAGAAAGTGAAGGAGGGAAGATTTTTTGCTTTTTTTTCACTCATACTCCCATAAGTAACCCCGTAGGAAGAAAGAGTGTTTCCCGGCGCATCAACCTTCGTAGTCCCCAATAGAAGGCGACAGCGATTTGTATATAGGCTCATTTCCCCGTCGATCAGGCGTGCTGCCTGGATCGATGGCAATAAAATAACCCTCTAATACCCAATCCCGCCTTTAGACGGGGTGTAGTTTGAGCATTTTTGTAATTTTTGTTTCGTGGGAAATCATTTTTTTTTATATTTTTGGCTGATATTTAGGACTGTTCTGTGTATCTCAAAATGGTTTTTGGTGTATTTTAAAGCGTATTTACATTTTTGAAAAATCATTCAAATATTGATGTTTTAGTCACCTTTTAGAAGTCATTGTTTATTTTGTATTGAATCGCTACATTTAACATATTTTAAATTTTTCCCAAATCATTCTATCCTTGTTTAATAGTTTAAGGGAATCGAATACACTCTAACATTAAGGACAAGGTAAATGGAGTACATTGCTCAAAATTTCAAGAGCACCGTTTTTTAGAACCGTTGAACGGATTTGGATTAAAATGCATCACGCTGTTGACTACCACTGAACAATTAGCGTGATGCATTTTCATCCAAATCCGTTCAAAGGTTCTAAAAAACGGTGCTCTAGAAATTTTGAGCTATGTACTCTAAATACCTTGTCCTTAATTTCCTTAAAATTACACGGAAAATAAAATTTTCTGCGAAAAAAAATTATAATAATAATATTTCAACCATTATCATAAAATCTCAAAATGTTTTCATCTCAAAAAATCCGTTCTCCAAATTGTCTTCCAGGAAAAATATAAAAGTGTAGGGATGTTCAAAAATAAAAATTAGAAAAATCGAAAACTGAAATTCACGAATTCGAGAATTAAGAAGAATCATCGTCCAAAACATGTTTAAATCGATTTTAGATGACAAAAAATGATATTTAGATCAAAATCAAAAATTTGGGTATTAGAGGGATAAATGGATTTTGGAAACCAGTTGTTTTCGTCGTCGCTTGGATTCCTCCCCATTTAAACCACACAACGTAGAGTCCTAGCCCTGGACGAAACGCTGGTCAAAACGTTTTTGACAAGCTTATTTCTGATTTCTGAATGAAAATTTCTTTAAAGGATAGATTTCCGAGAATCTGAAAAACTTCAGGAGGCATGGAATGTTTTTAGAGGCGAATGTTTGAGATAGTTTTTGAAGAAATTTCTGGTATATTTCCTGTAGAAGATTCCGTAAAAAAGAAAGGCATTAGTGAAGAACTATGAGGGGTGATGCAGGAGTTATGCTCAAAGCTGAATTAAGTATTATTGGTTAGACATAGTGCATTTGATTTGTATAAGGGGGCTGGGAAGACTTGATCCCTTTTTCTTAATTTGCCTGTAACTTTTAGTCAAAGGGTTCGTTCAAATATTACGTAACGCTATAGGGGGAGGGAGGGGGTCCGGCTCTGTGTTACGCTTCATACAAAATTTCAAAATTTCCCATACAAAAGTTGTTACGTGGGGGTCTAAAATCGTCAAATTTTGCGTTACGTAATATTTGTATGAACCCAAACATAAAGCTTAATCCGATTTTCACACAGAATGGAAGGTAAACAGCTATTGCAAGTTTTGACTGCTTCTTCTTCTTCTTTGTGACTCTATGTTCTCCCTGGAACTTGGCCTGCCTCTTTAAAACATGGTGTTCTTTAAGCACATTCCCAGTTATTAATTGAAAGGCTTACTTTGCCTGTCATTGCATGAATTTGTATATTGTGAGGCAAGTACAATGATACACTATTCACAGGGAAGTCGTGAAAAATTCCCGACCATGAACGAAACCCGCCGTCCCCGGATTGGCGATCCATAGTTTGATCCACAAGGCTAATTTGTTTTATGGAGACATGTCTTATGATGCATTTTACAAAAATGCGTGACACTTGATTCCCCTTTGTGCACATGGTTCATTTAACGTAGTTCACGTTTTGGGTCAAAAACGACCCTAATGCACAAGGAGGGTTGAAGGAGAAAGGCTTCCAATTAATTTCCTATTCAAATTTTCTTGCATTTTTGAAGATTTTAGGGAATTTCAAGCTGTAAGATTTCCATAAATTTAAAGAATATACTAAATGGGGGCTTTATCCCCGTTTTAATGGAACCTTCAAACAGGGTAACTTTGATAGTTCAGCTGGCATTGTATATTTTATCTTATAACTATGATTCCTTTGATCAGATAAGAAAAAAGCACACGTGGATCAAAACTATTCATATTCAAGACCATTTTAACACTTGTAGTATGTTCATCAATATGACCCAGACAGGCATGCTAATCGTGCATTACGCCATCGTGGTGCGAAAAACTTTTTTAACCAAGGTTTTTTTTAACCAAGTTTATAGGAAACTTTTTGGGAAAAAATAAAAATTGTCGATATTCTCATCATTTGTCAACGCCTGCAAACAAACAAACTGCAACAGTATGTTGACTATTTTTTAATGAATGGCCACTTATTCTCAGTAGACCGATCATAGTCAATTCTAAATGGCCGGGGTTCTGCTAAACCGAGCTAAGCGCCAAATAGTTTATTTCGTGATAATCAAGCTTAAAGTTCAACTACTCACATAGTAAGGACAGACTTGTTGGAATCCCAAAATGGCCGCCACAATGTCCGACTTTGGTACCTACTCACGATTTCGAGCGCACAAATCTCTTCGTAAACAAAACCAGCTCACCCGAGCTTCTTATTTTAAGCATAATACAAGTGAGCAAGAACAGAATAATAAAATGCACTGCTGTTTGAAGCTTTCTTCTTGAGATTTGTGCGTATAAAGTTCTGATGCACTGTTAAAGCGAGATTTCAAGAAGTTTGTCCTTAACAAGAGTTAAGATTATTTAAAACTTTTTCGCACACATGCCACTTGCAGGCCTTCATTACCAATTAGAGATGAAGGATACATGTAAATTATTGATATAATTATTATACGAATCAAAATAAAATCTACTTTCGCGACTACTTTTACCCGCAGTCAGAGATACGCGCGAGACAGTCGCCTAAGAAAACAGACCTGTTTTCAAATTTTCCATCATAGGGCACTTTGATAATTCTTGAAAAAAGGTCGCCACATGGCCGGGTGATGTGATGACTGCTGCGACTGCACGTGGCATTTGCACTGCGATTAAATTTTGTCCATCATTGAAGGCCTTGGAAAGTAGTCACCATAATTGTGTTTTGCTTGCAACGCACAATATATTAGGGGAATTCACTTCACAGCGTAAACTGATTAAACTGCTTAAATGTCGCGATCACCAAGGCAATCTTTGATGATTTCATTCGCAAAATCATGAAACATTTCAAATAAGCAGAAAATCATGGCTTACGCAGCAATTTAATCTGTTTCGTGAGTACCCCTATTTTATTTTTCGGCAATTTGCACTCAGTTCACTCTGACTGATCAAAATCATTAGAAGGGGTGGTGGGGGTAAAGTGGACAACCTAAGCATTTTGGTCGTTTCCCGCGGAAATGCGACAAAATCCATCTGCTTTTCCGAGTTACATGGAAGGTAATGATATACTCTAGAAATCTTGTAAGGGGTTGCATTTAAAAAATATTGTTTTCTATGATTATTTCCTTCACCAAATTGTGCATCAAAATAGCGTGAAAAAAATTGGTGGGGGTAAAATGGACAATCGATGGGGTAAAATGAACATGTCGTTAAAAGTTATATAACAGCATATTGTTTCTATGTTTTTAAATACAAACTATCAAATTTCATACGATACCTTTATTTTGTTGTTTTTAAACTTTTAATACAAACTTTAAAACACACTTAAAAAAATATTGTAAAAATAGTGTAAAAAACAAGCACTGTTTTGGAAGAAAATTATATTTTGTTGATATAAAGTGTTTTTTTTTTTATAAATTTTTACTTCAACTATCTCACGATAGGTATGACGGCTGATGATTCTAAAGTTTGCAAAAAAAAAATGAATTTTTGGTGAAATTTGAAGCGATTGTCCGTTTTACCCCCACGGTCTGATTTTGTTAGAATTACTTCCAAAACTTTTTTTTTACACAACTTAATTTTTTTTTCGGTCAAATATATTCTTCTACGTGGACTTTATTGGTTTAGGGTTTAAAACTTGTAATAATTTGAAAATAACTTACGAGAAAACCTTAGAAATTATAAGCAGATTTTACATCATTTCCGATTTTCCACGTGATTTTTAAAGTTTTTATCATCTTGAAGAGGTTTATTTGATTTTATTGTTCAAGATCAGCAAAAGTATAATGATTCATGCTTAGGCATGAGCTCCAATCGTTGAAACATTTTGAAAAACAATAAAAGCCATGAAACTGTACCTTGTCCATTTTACCCCACCTGTAAACTTTACCCCCACCACCCCAATATGATTTATAGTTCAGTGTGGCTGAATGTATTCATTTGTTCCAGATTATACATCGCCTATCAAGCTCAAATCGATATCACAATCCTTTAAATGAATCAGAACGTACGCATATAGTATGGTATATAGACGACCAATCCACTAGCCTCTGCCCAGCAGCTCTTATCCCTACATCCTCGTGGTACCGGCCGGAAACTACGAGCAACCTTAGGGAAGATCGGGTAACCAACCCCGGTGGAAACTTTGGTCGTAGGCTGACAAGAAAGGCGGGGGGTGGGGGGTTTGCTTCTGCAAACCTGACCGTCTGTTCCCCAGGAGGAGCCGCTCACAACAGCGTCTGATCCCCATGTAAGGGGCGGCTGATAAACGACGTCCGAGTGCCAGGGAAGGACTCTAAGCTGAACTATGCACTATGGTCCTCCGGAAAGTAGGGGGTTGGTAACGGAAAATCAGCACCAGAATAATATGAAACGAGACTAGCGGCAAAAACCCCTGCGATTTGAAATTCGGTACGTGGAACTGCCGTTCTCTCAACTTCATTGGGAGCACCCGCATACTCGCCGATCTACTGAAGGACCGGGTTCGGCATCGTAGCGCTGCAAGAGGTGTGTTGGACACGATCCGAACGTTTAGAAGTGATCATACTACCAACCAGAGCTGCGGCAACACACGCGAGCTGGGATCAGCTTTCTTCATGATGGGTGATATACAGAGACGCGTGATCGGTTGGTGGCTGATGATGACAAGGACGCATTTTACGCGCAGCTCGAACGCGAGTACGACCGCTGCCCAAGCCACGACGTCAAGATCATCATAGGAGATTTGAACGCTCAGGTAGGCCAGGAGGAGGAATTCAGACCGACGATTGGTAAGTTCAGCGCCCACCAGCAGACGAACGAAAACAGCCTACGACTGATTGATTTCGCAGCCTCCAAAAATATGGCCATACGTAGCACCTTTTTCCAACACAGCCTCCCTTATCGTTACACCTGGAGATCACCACAGCAGACGGAATCTCAAATCGACCACATTCTGATTGACGGACGGCACTTCTCCGACATTATCGACGTCAGGACCTATCGTGGCGCCAACATCGGCTCCGACCACTATCTGGTGGTGGTCAAACTGCGCCCAAAACTCTCCATCATCAACAATGTACGGTACCGGCGACCGCCACGGTATAACGTAGAGCGACTGAAGCAACCGGATGTCGCCTCTGCATACGCGCAGAATCTCGAGGCCGCGTTGCCAGACGAGGGCGAGCTCGATGAGGCCCCTCTAGATGACTGCTGGAGTAGGGGAGTGGGGGTAAGATGGACCGGGTGGGTAAGACGGACCACTGACTAGTTCTGTCACTTAAGAGCTGAAATTTGGCTTTCTTTCTAGATTTACTGTATCTTCTTATCAGTTGATGATTATTGAACCACTCCATGAAAGAATAAATATGTCAAAAGTGTAAAAAATAAACAATTATTTACCTCGATACACGCTTTTGCGATGGGATCTAACTTTCGGGCGTCAATAAATAAGCTTTTTCAACATTGAATTGCTAAGCTTTCGCATTTTATTTTGAGTTTCCCAGTTGTTTTGAACTGTTCCGTCCTATACACAACGAAATTCAGGTAAATTTCATGGCTTATGAATAGCGGTGGTGGAATAAATATTTTGCGTTGCGTGGGGGTAAGACGGTCCGCCTTGAGGGTTGGTAAGACGGACAGTGTTGGGGTTACTTTGATAGTGCCATGAAAAACACATTAAACCCATACATTGTTCACAGATTGAAATCTATGGAGTACAAAAATGATTGTGGAAGCCGTGTAAAGCGATTCATATTGATTTTTTGTTTAAAAATTCATTATATTAGAATTTTTGTTGTTAGAACATTTTGAACTTCGTAAAATTAGCAGAGCATTGCATACTGTTGGGCGTTTATGAGTGTTTGGAGGTTCAAAAATAAAAATAATGAGATTTACACGTCATGTAAACTTCATTTTACTCATGTAAACTTAATGTTATGACGGTTTACATGGTAAATCATGTAAATTTGTGTTATATGTCATGTAAACTCTCAGAGTCATGCTGAATTACATGACATATAATGGAAGTTTACATGATATTTCACAAACTTTACATGACATGTCATGTAAACTTCTATGATATCCCACGCTCCAATTATGTGCATCATATGTCTTAGAATTTCACACTCTTTTTTCGATCTGTGTAGGGATTTCTCCTCGAATTTCTTCAAGGATTTTCCCAGGGATTCCTCCCGAATTTCCTCTAAGGATTCTTCCAGCAAATGCTCTGTCTAGAGATTTCTTCGGGAATTCTCCACGAATACATTCAGCTATTCTTCAGAGATTTCTCCAGGTATTCCTCTAGAGATGCTTCCAAGGATTTCTTCACAAGGAATTCCTTCGTGAATTCCTTCCAGGATTCCTCTAGGAAATTTTCCAGAAATTCCGATAGAAATCCCTCCAGGATTTTCTCAAAGGATTTTTTCAGAAATAGAAAATTAATAGAAATCTCACAGAATTCTTTTAGAGATTTCTCTAGAAATGTATCCAGTAATTATTTCAAGAATGCCTCTAGAAATTCCTCCAGGAATTTCATCATGGCTTTCATAAGCAATTCCCACAGGAATTCCTCCAGGCATTCCTCCAGGATTTTATCCAGGAATTTCCCCGCAAATTTCTTCAAGGATGCCCCCAGGGAATGCTTCAGATATTCCTTCGAAGATTTTTCCAGGAATTCCTCCAGAAGTTCCTCCAGAAATTCCTCTTGGAATTTCACTGGAGATTCCTCTAGAAATTCATTCAGTAATTCTTTCAAGAATTCCTCTAGACTCTAGAGGTTCCTCCACCAATTCCCACAGGAATACCTCTAGGAATTTTCCCAGGCATTCCTCCAGGATTTTCTTCAGGAATTTATCCATGAACTTTTCCAGGAATTCCTCCAGAAAATACCCCAGAATTTTTTTTAGGAATTCCTCCAGGAATTTCTCCAGGAAATGCTCCTGGACATCCTACAGAAACTATGTCAGCCATTCCTCCAGGAATTTCTTCAGAAAATCATCTAGGAATTTCTTCAGAGGTTCTTCCAGGAAATTCTCCAGGAATACTATCTTTAATTTTACAGGGATGCCTCCAGACATTCCTCCAGGAATTCCTCCAGAGATTTATCCAGAAATTGCTTCAGGATTTTTTTTAGGGGTTTCTCCACGAGTTTCTTCAGGGATATTCCCAAAGATTCGTCCAGACAATCCTCTAGAAATTCTAAGGATTCTTCCAGGAATTCTTCCTGGAATTTCTCAAGGGACTTTTTTACAAATATTTTTCAAGCGATTCCTCCCAGAATTCATCTGAAGATTTCTTCAGAAATTCCTCCAGGTGTTTTTCCAGGGATTGCTTCAAGAACTCATCTTAGAAATTTCTCCAGGAATTCGTGCTGGGTCTTATCCAAGAATTCTTTCAGGAACTACGCCAGGAATTTGTTCAGAAGTTTCTCCAGGCATTAATCCAGAATCCTCTCTAAAAAATTTCTCTGGAATTGCTTCAGGGATTCGTCCAGCAATTCCTTCAGGGATTTCTCCAAGAATTCGTCCAAGGATTCCTCCAGAAATTCACCTGAGATTTCTTCTAGGATTTCCTCACGACATGTCTTCAGATACTTCCTTAGGTATTCCTCACATAATTTATACAGGACTTTTAGAAATTCTTCCAGGGCTTCCTCCAGGCATTCGTGTAGGAATTGCTCTAGGGATTCTTCCAGGTGTTGCTTTAGGGGTTTATCCAGGAAATCTTCCAGGAATCGCTCCGCGAATTCTTCCAGGGAAATTCCTCAAATGATTTCTTCAGAAATTCCTCTCAGGTTCTCTTCAAAAATTCATTCAGAAGTTCCTACTGGGTTCTGAAGAGCTTTCTGTCAGCCGGTAACAAGGTGAAGGCAATCAACACGTTTGCTGTACCCCTGTTGACCTATAGCTTTGGGGTGGTAAAGTGAACCAAGACTGACCTCGAGGCTTTCGAGCGAGTAGTAGCGTGGAAGCAGAAGGAGATGCATGGGACGCACCTCTCATCAACTGGAACTCGAGCACATCGATAGCGCGGCTTCGAACGCGTGACTGGCGCGGGGGGACCACTTCTCGGAAATAGCAGGTTTCATGGAAGCCATCCAGGACTGGGTAATTGCGACGAAGAACTATCGGCAGTACATATTGCACAAAGCCGCAGGACCGCTGTAGGAAGTGCAATTAAGGACAAACTGGTTGTATACCATTTCGCCGAAAACTATTTCGCGGAATTTTTTTTCGCGGTGTAACATTTCGCGGAATGAACCATTTCACCGAATACCATTTCGCGGAATGACTTTTCGCGAAATGTACTGTTTCGCGGAATACCATTTCGCGGAATTTAATATTTTGAATGACATATTATTTTCTCTGCTGAACTTTATTGGCCCCCTCTGAGATTCATGCGCAATCATAATCACCATAGCTCTGTGATTGTACTAATTGATTTTAAATCTGATTCCTTTCTGAATAAAAATTTGCCTTCTTTGATTCGTAGGCTGTTCTCAAAAATTCTAAAAATCAGGCTAAAGGCCATTAGGTCAAATGGCTTTAGGTCAAATGGAAATAAGACCGAATGGACATTAGGCGTAATAATCAATAAGCAATCTTTGTAACATAGATTGTACTTTCAAGGGCTTATATTGCTAATTCCATCAGAGATTCTTCCTTCTTTCAAATAAGGCTGTTCTTTCCAGTAACTTTATAGTTTAGCTATTGAATTGCTAAATTTTCCATCACTCACCTTATTTTTTGTCAAAGGCTGTTCGAGTGTTGTGAAATTTATGGCGATGAAATTGATAAATATAGATTTCACCTTCTTTTGATAATAGGCTGCAGTGGCGTAGCCAGAAATTGTCTCTGGGAGGGGTTTTCAACGGTCAATGATACCTTTTTTGATTGGACATTTACATTTTGTAAAATGTAATGAGCAATTGTATTCGTAGATTGAAAATAGCGGCGCAGTCGAAAATTTTTTCGTCGCAAAGCACTTCATACTGAAAATTTGTTCCACAAATTTTGGCTCTGACTCTCTTCTTTCTAATTTTCTAATTTTCTAATTTGCTTATACTGTTATATTCTCATTTTTGTATCACAGGTTTTTCCATCTATCAATTATACGCTGTTTTTTTACAGATACCGTCAAATGGGGTAACTTGCAACACTTTTCGACTTTGAAGCAATATCATTGAAAATCTAAACATTTGGAACATCCTGTACGCTAATTACCCAGAGTAGAATACTATGCAGCACTTGGTTTACCAAAATACGTTGCCACCTAATCAGGAGGTGCGAAATACATGCTTGTTGCAAGTTTCCCCATGTGTGGAGATGAACCAGCCTCGAGCTGAAAATCTCCCTAATAAAGCTAATAATAATATAAATAATAATAATAATAATAATAATAATAATAATAATAATAATAATAATAATAATAATAATAATAATAATAATAATGAAGGCGAAGTGTACAAGTACCTCGGCTTCCTGCAACTTAGAGGTATTCGCCACACAGCGATCAAGAAGGAACTGCAGGACAAATTCTTGCATCGTGTCAACTGTGTTCTGAGGAGCTTTCTGTCAGCCGGCAACAAGGTGAAGGCGATCAACACGTTTGCTGTGCCCCTGTTGACCTACAGCTTTGGGGTGGTAAAGTGGACCAAGACTGACCTCGAGGCGTTAGAACGAGCAGTACGAGTGGCGTTCACCAAGCACCGCATGCGCCATCCAAAGTCGTCCATTGAGAGAGTCACCCTGCCACGCGCAGTAGGAGGAAGAGGCGTCACCGATATCCAGGCACTATGTGTCTCCCAGATCCAGCAGCTGCGGGCATATTTCGTAGAAAGCCAGAACCGTCACGAAATGTACCGCACTGTATGTGAAGCTGACCACGGTTACAGCGCCCTGCATCTGGCGCAGGAGGATTATCAGCTGAACTGCGACATCAAGACCGTCGACGAGATGATCGTAACGTGGAAGCAAAAGGAGTTGCATGGGACGCACCCCCATCAACTGGAACTCGAGCACATCGATAAGGCGGCGTCAAACGCGTGGCTGGTGCGGGGTGACCTGTTCTCAGAAACAGAAGGTTTCATGGTAGCCATCCAGGACCGGGTAATTGCGACGAAGAACTATCGGCGGTACATATTGCACGAGGACGTGGAGGACCGTTGTAGGAAGTGTAATTCAGTAGGGGAAACGATCGAGCATGTCGTTGCAGGCTGTTCAGTGTTAGCTGGATCAGCTTACCTCGATCGTCACAACGAAGTTGCTAAGATTGTGCACCAACAGCTTGCTTTAAAGCACAACTTGGTCGACAGATTTGTACCCTACTACAAGTACCAGCCGGACCCGGTTCTGGAAAATAGTTGCATAAAGCTGTACTGGGATCGCGAGATCATTACGGACGTCCTCATTCGTGCCAACCGGCCTGACATTGTGGTTTTCGACAAAAGGATGAAGCGAGTAACTCTCATCGACATCGCTGTACCGTTAGACCATAATGTCCAATCAACGTTCTCCGGCAAGATAACCAAGTACCACGACCTAGCGGAGGAGTTGAAGCAGATGTGGCACCTGGAGGACGTTCGTATAGTTCCGGTTGTCCTCTCGGCAACCGGAATTGTCCCTAAATCTCTCCTGAGGTCCCTAGACGAGCTGGAATTGAAGAAGGACCTGAACAGCATCCTGAAAGCGGTGATTCTTGGAACCTGTAGTATAGTTAGGCGGTTCCTGAATCATCACAACTGAAAGTACATCCAAAAGCAGACTCATTAGGATAAGCTAAAAAACCGGCTAATGAGATCCACAGAGCCTAATCCCCTTTGGCATTCCGATTGCCCGGGGTAGGTGAAAGTTTCCAGCAATTTTTGCTGAGAAGTGCCAAAACTCTATAATAATAATAATAATAATAATAATAATAATAATAATAATAATAATAAAGTTTCCCCATCTGTGGGGTAACTTGCAACATAGGACATGAAGCTAAGTTAGCTATCATTAAACAGCACTAACATTCTAGTATTTAGTCGTATTGTAAATTTTGGATGTTATGCATGAAACATACCATGAAAAGATGTACACTAACCAATTGACATATAATTTTTCATGAAAAAAATTGATAGTTATTGCAAGCGAGAGTATATCGTTTAGCAACAAGTCTCACGTCCCTCAAACACAAAATATATATGATTCTCGTGACTTAGCACTAATTACAAAATGTCAACAATGATTTATTGTCATTTCCTGAAAAGGTAGAGTGAGTTATCTTCAAGTATTTTTTTTTTATCTGTATTAACGAAATTTGGGCTAGTTCATCTCGGGACCCACGCTTTACTTCCCTTCCGAAGGAAGAACTCACATTTTGTGAGTTTGTCGGGAGTGGGATTCGATCCCAGGTCCTCGGCGTGATAGGCATGCGCTTTAACCATCACACCAGGTCCGCTCCCTATCTTCAAGTAGTTTTCAGTTTGAAGCGATTATTAAGATTAAAACACACCTATTCTACTTTGTAAATGTCAAACTCGCTAATTTGGGTATTAAATTGAAATAATATACTCCATCTAGGTTCAAAATTTATATTGGTGATTGCTTTACAGCGTTCATAAACAAAAATTGAACTTTTAACATGATGAAACATGAATGAAACTTCAAAAAGTGGTATTTCCTAGCAAAGTTTGAATGTCACGTGCAAAAAATGTAAAAAATTAATTGTCATTTGAAAATGAACGCGTTACGTAATCAATAAATGATCCATTTCGATTATTTCTTTCCAGTATATCGTGAAATGAAGATAAATAATAGAAGGTTTCGTCAAATTCAACTGTTGCAAGTTACCCCTTAGTGGTTGTCGAATATAAAAATGATTTTTTGCATTACTTAGTCGATAAGTTTATCAAACTTTTATCGTTTAGCTAAGCTTACTATTAGGTACCCTATCTGCAAGCAAGGTCATCAGACTTATCGCACTTACCATAAGGGAGAGGTCAAGCACGATTTTCATACTTGTTTAAATGGCATAAAATGAGCAATCCGTTTTAAAAGTGTAGCTAAACCATAAACAAAGAAACAAAACTGATTTTTATACTAAATCGATCTTTGATACACATAATCTCTATAACCGAAATAGTAGGGCATACTAGTTTATATTATTATTAGAAAATGCTTCACATTTAGTGTATGTCATCGTGTTGCAAGTTACACCGCTGTTGCAAGTAACCCCGTTTGACGGTATACATTATAGGATCATCTTAATGTTCGTCAATAGGTTTCATGAATGATTGTCAGTGAAACATAAGCCTGGAGCTGGGTAAAAACCAGGCAAGATACGCGTTAACAAACCAAAGAGGGCTAATTATTTGTTTCAAGTGGGATGCGAATATGCCCACATGGAGGGCGTCAATCGAAAATGTGGTAAATTTAACCAAAACGCATCCTAAATTTGAACCGATACCCAAAAGTTGTAATAAATATATGTACTAAACTACTGTTAAAATTTGGTTTGATTTCGATAACTGTTGACAATTTGCGAATCAGTTGAAGGTAGGGTGGCACAATAAATAACGACTCACCCTCTAATAACGATGTAATAATAAATAACTAAATAAAATAATGATTGATGAAATGAATGACAATATCAAGAAATTTTAATAATGAATCAGTATTATAAATTATAGTTAGGAGCTAGGATGGTTCCTTATAGAGCATAACAATACATTAAATGTTTCTTGGGTTGGGAACCCCGGAGTTTTCGAAAATACATAAATTTTGGGCTTAATACTTATAATTCTTAACCAGTAAATCAGAGCATGCAATATACGAAACGACACGTGTGGGAACAGCAACAAGTGGTCGATAATCTTCATGCACTCGCATTGCCTATACGAGACTCACTCTTCTTGGTCGGTCGCCAATTGAGAAAACCTACATTCAACTCCACGTGCGTTCTGGCCTCCAGCGTTAGTCATTCATTAATTTCACGCGAGAGCAACAACAAACCTCCCCTTTCGCCGATGGAGGTGAGCATGCGCTTTCCTCATCTCGGAATACCTGACCGGCGAGCGGCAGCTGGATATCGTGTGGTGTGTATGCCAGTTGCCAGAACTCCAGAACTTTTGGCGCGCGATTTGGCACGGCGCGATGTCGACGACGGATCATCACCGCGCCATGGACGTCGTTCACTTCGCGAGATATCACCAGTCACCGTGAAGCGCAGCAACGGGAAGGATGCTGACTGACTGACTGCCGCGGATTACATCTCAGTTTCGGTTCATCGGATCGGAGTGTTGTTGAATGCTAGACGGTTGAGTTTGGATCTCCACCGGATTCAGTCTGCATCTTGACGCGACGCGAAACGGACGCGATTTCGGGAAGATTGCTCCTTTGGGGGTCCTTTGTCCGCGGAGTGGAACCCTTGCGACCCGTTAGAAGAAGACTAGTTTGGGTTGGATCTTGTGCTGTTGCAGCTGTTTGTGAGACGCAACCCGAATTTGGAGATTGATGGCTTAATCCGATACGATTATTGTGTGACCATGTGGCCGGGTGTTTTTGCCGTTGTTGGGGCTATTGTCGGGGGATTTGCGATGTAAAGATAATTGCGTGCTCGTCGTTTCATCGTACGCCGCCGTGCTTTGTCGTAGTTGTCGTAGTCGTCGTCGTCGTCGCCTGGGATGGATGAAGACGGGGTCACAATCACAGATGACCCTTAATCTGGAGTGATTGGGGGCGCTCTATTGTGGAGTGATTTAGATTGTGCGCTCGTTGAAAGTGTCCAGATAGTTTTGTCGCAGGGGATGTTGCGGTAACACACAAACGACGGCGGGGTGTTTATCGCGTGCCGGGTGCTCGTAGAAGTAAAGCGAGGAAGAAGTATGTGATTACATGTAAATGATATAACGTGGCAGCGATACCGTTGCAGAGCTTCCTCGACGTAATTGTAGTGCGTTCGATGTGGTCTGTCAGGAGATTATCAACGAATCGTAGCAATTGAAGAATTATAGTTTTAATTGTGAGAAACCAAAGGAGAATTCCGGGAGCAAATGAAGAAATACAATTGCAACTGAAAATACATGTGATTTGTGTATATAGATTTAGAAGTGATAGTGTATTTAGCGTAGAGTAGAAAGAAAACTAGATAAAAATGTTTATGTGGATTAAGTGAGCTTCATAACACAAAAAGCATTCTACCAGAAACAACTAACTATTACAAGTAAGTTTGACTGCATATTTTTTAAGATTTTGAATTCTAGTAATTCATGATATTTTATCGTACCTTTTAATTTTCCCCGTATTAATATGGGAATAGTTGAAATTGTTCATTTCAGAATTGTCGATCCAACGAGTGTCTGTGAAATTCTACGCAAGTTACTACAAAAGTTTTACATGCTTTTTTTTCGCAAAATTATCCAGTCCAGTGGACGAATTCCGACGCACAGTTTCTTCAAATAGACGAAATTTACTTTCAATGCTCACCAGCAAGAAAAATGTCTTTTCTTCGAAGAAAACGTTTGTCAGAATCCACTTACAGGATTTACTTAGAAATTTCATTCAAAAATCCATCAGTAGTATCTTATGAAAGCCTTAAAACACTCTCGAAAAATCTTAAACAATATTCCCCAAAAACTTAAGTATGACTTAAAAATGCCAGAAGTATCTTGGAGAATTGCTAGAATAATGATCGATTTTAGTTTTCAAAAGTTGCTCAGTTTCTTCAAGAGTTTCAGATTTTCAAAAGCTTCTTTGTTGGTATTTTCCCAAGAAACAGTTATGACGTTCTGTTAGGAATTCGAACAGAAAGTTCGCGTTTAAGAAAATTCGAATTCCAATTCTCAAATTACTTGTGATAAGTTTTCAGCAATATTTCAAAAGCTACTGGAGAAAATATGTAAAAACATTCATCTCCGCCCAGCATCCTATTTATAGGACACTACTTTTGAGTTAAGATATTCAGCAACAATATTGTTAAAGCTCACAGCCACCCGTTTTCGTTGACAGCATCATATCAGAATCTACTGAAACTTTGTGAGTATCAAGACTTTGTTTTTTCAAGCAACTTTGTATACTTTGTTTTTTTTTTTCAAAATTTATTTAGACTAACTTTTTTAAGGGCTAAAAAATTTTGACCGATTTTGTTTGAAATCAGTGTGGATAAAAAATGGCCTAGAAAAAGGTGATGTATGGGTTACTTTTAGCACTTTATTATGGAGCATTTCAGTTTTATTTATTGGGAAACTTTGTATCACTTTTAATGAAAAAGTGTTATGTTTAAATAGTAATTTTCTATAAAGTATTAAACGTTTTCAATTAACTATGAACATATGTTCATTATTTAGGGAGCGCTTTTTGTTTTTCTAAGGAGCAATTATAATTTGATATTTTCACAATAACCTTTCGCCCAATAACTCCCTATTGATTTTTTTTTCACAGAATTCCTATTACAGAATTACAACTCGTGATTCTTCCAGAGAATCCTGAAAAGATTCGTCCCAAGATTTCTGAACTGTAATGCTCAACGATTTGATCGAATTTCAAATGCGTAGGCTGTTCCTTATTTTGAAGAATTTAGATATGTTAAAAGTTCTATATTGGAGAATGATCGTTTAGCAATAAAATGCTCGTGGCTAAAAATAGGGTCTATACCTCAAGCTTACGTGGTCCCTTAAGTGCCGCCTCAAAAATTGTATGAGGGCTAAAAAATATGATATTTTTTCGATGAAAAAATACAAAATTAAAAAAAAAAACGATGGTTTTTCTGGATGTTTCAAGACATTCTACCTTTCAGAAAAATAACACAAAAAATGCATTTGCTGAAACTTATTTAAAACTATAACAGTTGTTGAGTAAACCTAAATACAGGTCGGACTCGATTATCCGGAGTACTTATATTGCGATATTTTCTTTTTATTTTAATGAAGAAATTTGACATAATTAGGTATTATAACATAGTGATAATTGAATTTTTATTGGCTTTTCTCGGTGAACTTAATACTACTCAAAGAAGGAGGGAGTAACGAAAGTAATGAAAGAAACGGTGGATAGAATCGCAAGTGTGCGACGAGAGAAATTGAATAGAAGTTGAAAATTAACAGAGGGCCATAATTGAACAACACAATCACAACGACGACCCCTTTGCCTAACGTCCTCGTGTTGAACGGCTAGGTACTAGTAGTTTAATGATGACTATTTAATTTTTAACTTCTATTCAATTTCTCTCGTCGCACACTTGCGATTCTATCCACCGTTTCTTTCATTACTTTCGTTACTCCCTCCTTCTTTGAGTAGTATTAAGTTCACCGAGAAAAGCCAATAAAAATTCAATTATCATAAAGTCATGCGGTGATTAAACCTAGAAAGTAAAAAATTATAACATAGTGCTGACACGATTTTGGAAGTACCCGGTTCCGTTTTTCTCCAATTTTGTCGGCTTTTTGACCCGATTATGTTAGTCTCTTTTAACAAGAAAATAAAAATGTTTTACACTCAGTATGAACATTTAACATTGCAATGTATCTCAAATTCAGTTGATAACTTTCGGCGCCATATACAAATAACGTAACAAAAAAATCTCGCGTTATATTTCATAAAGGCCAAACTATTTCAAATCTTTTCTCAGCTAAAAAATGCTAAATTTTGCATCTGTTTTCAAAACATGCCGTGAATCATCCGGAAATTTCTCAAAGAATGATTGCTGGCATTTCTTCAGATAGTGTTTCTGGGATTTCTCCAAATTTTCCTCCAAGGGGAAACCTTTCAGAGATTTATTTCCTCTTGGTATCGCTTGATATTCCTCCAAGAATTTCCTCCTGAGTCTCCTTCGGGAATTTCTGCTGAGATTCCTCAAGCAATCCGTGCTGGATATCCGCTAGCTATTTCCCGAGGAGATTTCATGAGTTTTTTTTTCCGGAAATTCTTGTTGGGATTCCATCAGGATTTTATACTGGAATTCTTCCACGGATTATTGTAGTTGTGCTTCAAATACTTGTTGGTATTTAAAGTACCGTAAACTGGGGTGTAGTTGATCAGTGGGGTGAACCTGATCACTCAATTACCCACGGATATCGAATTTCAAGGAAGTTACCATTCTATTTTAATGTTACGTCATTGGATTGCGAATAGTTAAAATAGAACTGTTACTTCCTTGAAAGTCGATATCCCCGGATAATTGAGTGATCAGGTTCACCTCACTGATCAACTACACCCCAGTTTACGGTACAACTACGGATTTTTCTAGGAATTATTCGTGGGATTCTTATGAGGATTTGTCCAGGTATTACCTAAAGTTTCCTCCGGAATTTTCCATTGATATTCCACTAGAAATCCTTGAGGATTCCTTTAGGTATTCATGCAGTAATTTCTCCTAAGATTCTTTCAGGAATTCCTCCAAATATTTTTCTTCATTAATTTCTACAGAATTTCTTGCATGGATTTCTTCAGGATATTCGTCAGAATTCCTTTATATATTTATCGTGGAAGTTCAACATTAGGCTTGTCCACTTTTTCAAAAATGTTCTCTGATTTTCAAGTACATCCCCATATATTGATTTGATTGGCATCCAAAAAGAAGTGAATGGTCAAAATTTCAGTCAAATCCATTGAAATTAAGAGGTACAAAAAATGGTTGCCCCGAAAAGCTAGCTTTAAGGACACATTACGCTTTCACGAATTTTAATTGCTCAACTCCTACATCATTGATGCCAAATAAGCAAATAATTAGCAAAAGCAGTTCTTTCTTTTTGGATGCTCATCAAAATATGGGGGTGGACTTGAGAATCAGAGAGTAGAGCCTCTTCTACATATATTTTATTAGGAGTTTGACCATGGATTCCTCTTGGGATTTCCTACGAGATTTTTGAAGACATCTTCTATGAACTACAATACTTTCTGTAGTGATTCTTTCAGAGACTCCTCCAGGGATTCGTCCATTTTTTTATTGCTGAATTGAAGAAAAAAATCTTATCAAATTTCCTACTTATTTTTTACGAAAACTTAACTCGATATTTACCAGAGAGTTCGGTTAAAATACCTATTTTATTTGGAGCTTTCCATTTTTTTAATTGTATTTATAATTCAAGGAAATAAACTGTGGTGTATAATTGATCGGACAAACGCTAAATTTCATACGAAATGGCCAACTTTGAGATGCTATAGCTTTGGTTTGCTTCGATGGATCGAGCTCAAATTTTGAAACTCAAATTTTGCGTAAACGGAGTACCAAATGCTTTCGTTCACATACCTGGGCGTGTCAAGGCATTTAACCCTTATGTGGCCGACAGTGTACCCGGATACCCAGCGCCCATTTAAAAAGCGGGAAGTAGAAAAAAGCAAAAAGTTTGTCGGACACATAACGGTTAATATGTGCAAATGTGATCGGACAGCGGAACCCCTTTGATTTTCACGCGTGCCGCTCTCCGTTCATTGTAAATATGGCCGGGGTTCTGCTAAACTGAACCAAAGACCATTTTTTGAAAAATTGAGTTTTCTTGTCCATTTAGCGAAGAAAAAGATGATCTTCCTTCCATGTAAAAATCCAGTAATTCTGACAGCTCTTCGTGGAGTAAATTCAAAATTTCTGTTTGGCAGAACATACAAAACATTATTTTGCATCCAACCAGAGTGAACTGTAAACCATCCGATAGAATTAGTGAAATATTTCAGTTTTGGTCCAGGTGATGAACTTTAAAGATTTCTAACTGCTAACCGACTCATAGAAACAATCTGTGAGAGAAATCAACACGTTATTAGAACCAATTATGTTTCGATGGCGCTGATCGCCATTTTTCCAAATCACATTCAGCCAGACCGAACCAAGTCCACAGCATTTTAGAATCAATTTATTCTCAACAATACAAAAACCAACTAGTTTTTATTACCAGCGTTATGTCGATACACCTCATACTGGTAATTTAACACAAAAGCCGTCATTGAACAACAAGGATAATTAGAAAAATAAAGCTTGAAAAAAAAACAAACACATGGTTCGCTTTGGCTGATCGAAAAATGGCGTTTTCACGAAAACCATCCTTTAGAAGAATGTTTCGAACTTGATTCAGACTTAACGACTGGCCTTCAGCAAGGTAATATGACCTATAGGTAACGCGCTTGGTTATCACTCAGATGATCCAAGTTCGAATCCCTTTCATATTTTTGAAAACTTTTATGTACTTAGTGCACTTTGGCAGAACATTTTCATGGTTTTTTTCGACCAGCATAAATTTGAAGTACACAAATTGCTGCACATTCACATCTCAGGACCTCAGGTCATGCAAGGACATCGTTTGACATAATCACTCTTGCTCTGTGCCTCCACTTGCACCGCTTATGAAGAAAAATCATGAGTGGGAAAAGCTGAGCTGGGAGGGCTTCCGCCGTTTATATTTCAAACTATTTTGTGACCTTCGTGCTACCATACTATACGCGTCCATTTTGATTCATGAGCATGAGCATGAGCATGAGCATAGATGACCGCACAATTCGTAGTTGCTACTCCGTGATTGACCAGAGCAATCAAAATTGCACAAGGAACCAATGAATAGGGCTTGGGACTAGCTTACTATTCTCAATGTACACAGGTCGAGAGCTCTCAACTTTAATAAGGTCAATAACGGCGCCGGCCACGTCCTTACGGTCATCGAGGATGGAAGGGAATGTTAGTAAGACAAACGTTGTTATAAAGACCGCGAATCGCTGCATCTCCACGTTTGTCTCAGAAGGAATTTTTTGTTAGTAGGGTAAGGTACATTGTCAGTCCGGGAGTCACCTATGGTTGGTGATATGATTTGACAATGGATCAATATACACAAACCGCCGTTAACAACCGACCACTTTTCGACGCAAGAACTAGCCAAAAAGAAAATTCTATCGCGCGTCTCCACTCCACTAAGGAGCAGAAACCTTTAGTCTATTCCACACAGAAATACACTGAACGCGACTCACTTGCCGGCGCCCGGATTTTTTCTCGACCGGCGAACCCGAAGTAACATTTTTCACTCTTTTGTGTAAATGCAAAAAATGAAAGAAAATATTTATTATCAACTAAAAGTGTATTCGAAACTAGCGCCGAAGGGAAGCGAAAAATTCGGAACCGACTCGAACCACGGCGCGCGCACACTCGTCCCGTCGTCGGAGCCCCGCAGAGAGAAGAGAAAAAAAATCGCAAATATCTAGCAAAGCCAGCGCGCGAAGCTTTGCTGCTGCCGAACTACCGCACACTACTGACTGCTTGGCGTCCCGTCGTCGGAGCCCCGCAGAGAGAAGGGGAAAGAAAATCGCAAAAAAACTAGCAAAGCGAGCGCGCGAAACTTTGCTGCTGCCGAACTACCGCACACTACTGACTCGCGTCCATTTTGATTCATGTAAAGGATTAATAGTGATATCGATTTCAACTTGATAGACGATGAAAAATCGAGATTTTTTTCTCTGTCCAACTGGTTTTACCTGAAACAAAAAATCACATTCAGCCAAACTGAACTATGAACCATTTTCTAATGGTTTTGATCAGTCAGAGTGAACTGAGTGCAAAGTTGTAAGAAATAAAATGTAATTATATCAATGATTCCAAATAATTTACATGCATTCTTCATTTCGGATGGTTAATAAAGGCTTGTAAGTTACATGTGTGCGGAAAAGTTTCAAATAATCTCCGCTGTTGTTTATTTGTGAGTGGTTGAACTTTAAGCTTAATTATCTCGGAATTATCTTTTTGGCGCTTAGTTCGGTTTAGCAGAACCCCGGCCATATGTAGATACAAAAATTCTATTAAAATATCTTCAAAATACCACCATGTGAATTCCTTATTTATTTTTGCCCTATATTTACTTGAGTTTCGCAAGTCATTTCGCCTAAAGTTTAGAAGGAATAACTTCATGACAACGTCAAAGATATTCCGAAGATTACATATTGAGGTTCAAAAGATATTATTTAATAATTCTTTCTTAATTATAAGCTTCCAACGACTCGGAGAATAATGCCACTAACTACTCACATAATTAAGTGAATTTCCACCATTGTTCTGTGAAAAACTCGTCAAGCAATTCCTCAGATACCGTTGTTGGGGGTGACAATGGGTCAGAGGTGGGCGAGATTGGGACAAAACATTATTTGAAATATCTCATCGAATATTACGAATATCGAATCAAGAATTTTATGGTGTCATCCTCGTAGTTGCCATCAGCTCCTGTGAAAAAAATCGGTTTCTAGAGTCTTGAAATCCCGCTTCAATAGTACACCAAAACTTCAGACGCACAAATCTCAAGAAGTAAGTTTCAAACAACAATGAATTTTATTATTCTGTACTTGCTCACTTGTAATAAGCTTAAAATAAGAAGCTCAGGTGCGCTGGTTTTGTTTACGAAGAGATTTGTGCCCTCGAAATCGTGAGTAGGTACCAAAGTCGGCCATTGTGGCGGCCATTTTGGGATTCTAACAAGTCTGTCCTTAAGGCTCGATGAAACATCACACTTTTAGGTGGATTGATATTTTATGGAATCCATCATAAATTACAAATAGGGTAATTCATGTATTTTGGACAGGCTGAGGACAACGTTGGAAAAATCGTCCCCTAGCTTCCTTAAAAAGCAATTGATTATTTTGCAAAGTTACTAATACGCTTATAATTTGATTGTACTTTGCGTTCCAGGTGACAAAAACCTTAATGAAAGCATTTTAAGCTGAGAAAATCACAATGTCCAATCGCCTGTTAGAATGGCATTTTGGACACCGAATATATGTTTTGGACACCCTCTGGTATATATAATTTGGACAGGGCAATTATCTCAATGTTTAGCCATGTATACTGCTAAATCATGGAAGTAGCATAAATTTACGAATATTTTCTTACAAATAATCAAAATTTTCCGCTTAACAGGCATCTATTTTGATAACTATTACAGTTTTTCTTAAAATCGAGGAAATATCACCCGACCCACAAAATACGCCTCCAAGTATGCAATCGCACTGCATCCCCATGTAGATCGTCAGATGACCAAAATATATTTACAGTAGAAAACTTGTAATGTATTTTGGACACCACCTATTTTAAGCGATCTAGATGAATGTTAAGAGATTGGCTGCTTAATGCTTCTTTATTGAACGTTTTTCATTGCAATAAGGCTTTTAAAATTCTTACAATTATTAATTCAACGATTTTGGGGTTAATATTGTATGTGATTGTGAAATGTATGTCGTCTTGCATACCTGTGCATTTGAGGGGTTTTAGTGAAACAATTTACATTTTCGATAATTTTGAAGTGAATTCTTAATTGTTAAGCGTATTTTCAACGTAAGTCATCAGAATAAGGTCTATTTGATCCAATAATCGATATTCAGAAGTATCTACTTTTACTAGCTCTCCGGAACAAGCCATACAGCGCCGTGCATGTCCAAATTACATACATATCCAAATTATATTTTTTACCCTACTATTGGTGAGTAGTATTAACCTTGACCAGAACTTTATTAACTTGCGTTGTTGGCAATGCGGAACAATTTCGGTTCCCTTGGCACATTCTCACCCCCTCGAAAGGGGTGAGAATGGGTCAATTTCCATATTGTAGTTATAAGGAAAATTGATGAACTCCAAATGGGTTTGGTACCTAGTTAGGCGGAGTGCAAGAGTAAGCCTCGATACTATAAAAACAATATGCTCTCGTTTGTATAATTTGAAGGCACAACCACACACGTGCTGAGAGGTTAACATCTAAGGCGAAAGATGGAGTGATGGAATTGTGCAAATAGGAGTGTTCATGGTGTCAGTTTGGCTTTCAATTCCGCAGAACCGTTACCAGTACTGTGGATTAGTTGGTTAAAGCGCCGGTCTAGCTGTCTAGCAAATACGGTGTCGTGGGCTCGAATCCCTCTAGAAAACGATTTTTTTTCCACATTTTTATCTCTCAATTTGTCAATTAATCAACATTCTGGGTCTTCTGATTTTCAAGTTTTTCCTAGTACGTTAAGTCGTACCAGCAAATTGGTACAAGACTGTAAAGAGCAACATAGACTAGGCATGTGTATGGTTTGTTGGATTGAAATGAAGTCTTCGAAGATGATCAAGGATATTTGAAGGACGCTTAGAAAAAAAAACACGCTGAGATATATATTCATCGCGGATCTATTTTTGATGTCTTATAATTTCAATTTTGCAAAAACCTTACCCTTAAATTTTTGTTTTATTATATTTATGTTCTTGCCTCTAATTTAGCTAAACCAGGGTTTCCAAATGTTTCTAACTATTTTTCTTGTTTTTTTTTTCAAGCAAGCAAAAGCAAGCATTGAAGTTAAAAACACGGACCGACAAAAAATCAACTTTTGTTCTGCCCAGCTCTATATTTCACCTTTTTTGATTGCTCCCGACTAGAGACTCATAAATCTGTAGTTTTGACCCTCCCCCTCCTGGGAGAGGGGAGGGGCATTGATTTAAAATTTTCAAAAATCGAAAAATGTCGAAGTTTTTCGATCGCCATTTCGGCTAAATGCACGATATCAAAAAACGAAAAGGTTGACCACGGAGCTACTGTCTCTTTTAGAAAGGCAAAATTATTGACCTATTGGAGACTGTGAGAATAGAATTGTGGAATCAAAAGTGAAAAAAGTTATTGAGGAAAAAAAACACTTTAAAGGGGCCGTCGGTAATAAAAACGTAACGTATCTTGAAAACTATAGGAGTTAAGAATTTGGCATCTTCGGCAAAGTTATTCAGAACAGCATTTTCTACAACTCTTGTGAAGGCATCAACCTTGTATCTTGAAAAATTCGAAAAGTAAAATTTCTATCTCACTTCTAGGGGGATTAATCATTTTTACCCACAGGTTAAAAGAAGCACGATATTGTACTGAAAAACTTCCTCGAAGACACCATGGTGCTAAACGGCATGGTTAAATCAGCAATTGTGCCATATAGTAGTTGGATTCTTTGCGTTCAATATAAGAAATCTTTAAAACATCGTTTCGTAAAAACACTGTTTCTCGAGAATGGCTTGACGGATCTTCGTGAAATTTTGTTGGTAGTTGCACAACCCCTAAAGCTCCGTGGTCAACCTTTTTGTTTTTTGATATCGTGCATTTAGCCGAAATGGTGATCGAAAAACCTCGAAATTTTTCGATTTTTCAAAATTTTTAATTAATGCCCCTCCGCTCTCCCAGGAGGGGGAGGGTCAAAACTTAAGATTTATGAGTTTAAAGTCGGGAGCAATCAGAAAAGGTGAAATTTGGAGCTGGGCAAAAAATTGTCGGACCGTGAAATTAAAATTAATTGAATAGTTAAAAAAAGGAACAACAGTCACAACATCATCGTGTTTATCATTGTACCACGGACATGATAGAGAAGTGACAGCAGCACAAAGCCAACCAGTTCGATATACAACTCCTCTCCTCTTCTTGGCGTTACATCCTCACTGGAACAAAGCCTGCTTCTCAGCTGTTCTATGAGCACTTCCACAGTTTTTAACTGAGAGCTTCCTCTGCCAATGACCATTTTGCATGCGTATATCGTGTGGCAGGCACGAAGATACTCTATGCCCAAGGAAGTCAAGGAAATTTCCTTTACGAAAAGATCCTGGACCGACCGGGAATCGAACCCGTCACCCTCAGCACCTCGGCTATATGGGTCCGATATACATTCGATATACAAGTTTAACTCGATTTAGTGGACCCTCGATTTTATGTACTTCGATTTTCTTTACATTTTACCTCGATTTTATGAACTTTTTTTTTAATATTTTTTTTAATATCCAATCAGTTTTAAACTTGCAGTGTGTATTATGATGACTTATAATGCAGGGTTTTGAGGTTATGGCTTTCAGTCTTGGAAGAAAAACTCAAAAACGGATTGTTAAGTTTTCATCCGACGTTTAGGTCACTATATTGTGCCTTTCTCAAGGAATTAACTATGCTCTGTTTTCAACCTTTTGATACGCGGAGCACTTCATATCAATGCATTATTTCGTGGAGCACTCATAATAGCGCCAAAGCATTCCTCAGTTTTATATATTTTACTCAATCTTCTTCTTTCCTTTCTGACTTCATTTTTTATAAGTATCTCTCGCTTTGTCGTTGATCACGATGAGTGGTATATATGGGGTGATTCTCTGGCGATATTTTTTACACATCCCTTAGAAATGTCAACATTTTTGGTGGCTGCATACACACTGCCCATTCGCAAGACTTTTCCTCAAAGCTTTCCAACAAACTCCTTTCAAGATTTCTAATGACTTCCTCACCGAGAACTGTAATATATTCCTGATATGTTTAGTAGATGCCTTATACTATGTTGGCGTGTTCTCAGCTGATTGAATTCCAAAATGTGCAGCAAATTCCATAAAAAGGTCATTTTAATGCTTCGGTAAATTACTAACAAGATGTGTGATACATAATTTCAAGTGCTGTCATGGTAAAATCAGAGCTAATTAACCTAGGTAACCTGATTTCAGCGCCCTTTCACTGGTACATTCTAATGTATGAATTCCTGTAGGAATATCTGGAGGAACTGCTTTAGCAATTCCTGAAGGAACTGATTGATTAACTTCTGAAAGAATCCATGGAACATCTTTTGTAGAAATCCCTGCTGAAATTTCTGAAGTAATTATAGAAATATTGAAGAAGTATCTAAAGAAATTTCTAAAGCATTGCTTAAGAAAATTCATATGGAATTTAAAAAAAATTGAAAAAAATTCTATCCTGAAAGAATTTCTGAAAAAAGGATTGTTTTAAGAAGGCCTAGACGGATTTTTCTTAAGACATCCCCGTAGGAATACCTGGAGAAACAACTGAAAGTCCCTGGTGGAATAGCTAACAAATCCTCTTGAAATATTTAAAGAAAAAAAAATCCCTAATAAAAATCCTAAACAATTTCTAAAAATATCCCTAATAAAAATCCTGAACATTTTTTTTATGAATTCCAGGAATCGTCATATGGAAAGAAAATGTAGAACAAAAACGAACAAGATCGCATCGAGATAGAGAGATATCAGTAAGAAGATATGTAAATTAAAGGGACCGACCAAACCATCGAGATTGGGAGAGATATCGAGATGTAGAACATCGACATGTGGAGAGTCGACTGTAATCCCTTGAAGAATTTCTAAAGCAATCCTCTGGGGGAAATTCTTTACAAAGCTTAAGAAAAAAAATTTGAAGGAGTTCTGAATTTCTGATTCTTAATATATCAGTGAATGATTTTCAAAAAAAAAAAAATAAATAAATGAAGAAATATTTTCGAGAAAGTTCATGGAAGATTTTCTAGATGAATGCTTGTCAAAATTTCTGGAGGAATTATTGAACATTATGAAAAAGAACTGAATAAAATCGTTAAGATTTCTTTAAGAATCCCTGGGAATTTTTTTCCGGAACTCGTGAAAGATTTTTCAAATGAATGCTCGGATGGATTTCAGCAATGGTCCATGGAAGAACTGTCGAAAAATCTGTGGAAAATTTTTCAAGGTAATGCTTGGAGAAATTTGTACAGAAATCTCTGGAGGAAAATCTGGGGATATCTCTGATTAGTCGAATTTATGATCAAATCCATGGGATTTTCTGAAAGAATCCTTGAAAATATTTGTGAAGAAACCCCTAGTGAATTCCTGCAGAAAATTCCCGAATGCATCTCATGCATTTTTATAAATTATCCCTGGAGTAATTTCTAAGTAAATCTCAGGAAGATATTCTGACAGAAATTCAGTTTTTCAATAAAATACTCTGGATCAATTTTCTAAAGCCAAACCCCTAGGAAAGTATTGGAATGAATACTTGGAAGATCGTTTGAGAGAATGTTTAAAGAAAGGATTTTTTGGAAAAAAATAAAGAATTCCCGAAAAATAGGGTAAATCTCTGAAGGAATTTATTTATTGGAAAATTGAAAGATTATGAACAAATCAATCAATCAATTCTCATTAAACGTCTACGAAAACATCATTTCAGTCCACCAAACCGCTTTGGAGTTATAATTGTTTGAACAAGGGTTCTTTCATATGCACTTTTCAAAAATTAGGTGACCAAACATGATTATGTGTTGACGCAAAAGTTAATGATTAAAAAAATCAAGTGCATGAACAAAATCTCATTCAAATTAAAAAGAATCTAGTCAAAAATGGCATATTTTTTCATGTTACATATGTTGCTGAACATGCTCGATCTTTATGGGTACCGCTTCGGCTGTATGAGCTCATTTTTCTCTCTTGTATTTTCAATTTTATCTTGGTCATTACAAAATGCATAGGTAACATATTGCACATGTAGGTGTTCTACTGAAAAGCTGTTGCATTGCCATTGGTTTAAATCAGAATAGTTCAATTCCATGAAACTGTCAACTCGTTAAGGGTGAAGTGCATGCCAACCCACCTTCGCAAAGCATATATTGAAATCTGCTCCATGTGGGCAGCATCGTGTCAAATAATAATAGCATTTTCATTCATATGTTGTTCATCCTCTTCTTTCCATTCGCTCCCTCACAGGTCGGAAAACTGTTTCCGGAAATTACCAACCAATATAGCAGTAATCAACATGTAAGGAAGTCAACCCGATTATTGTACCGGATGCATAATTAATAATAAAATTATTCATTAAATCGATCAAACAAAATTGAAAAAAGTGCGGTCCACCCATATCGAAACAATTTCCGAACAGGTGAAAATTGATACTCAACGAATAATTATCACAACGATCGTCGTCCGTCGGTTAACAGGAAAGTGATGGTTTCGTCGATGGATTGGTGGTGCAATCAACCGTGCAGAAATCGCCGAAACGTGACGACGATGGCGATGGTGTCAGTGAGCCGATTGTGAATAATTAAATTACAAAGTTTTTTTTTTCCCGGCGGTCCTGTAATTGGGATTGTGGCGTTACCAGTTTGCGAATGGAGGCGTAGCGGAATTGATACCTGTGATCAATGGATTGAGTTTCGGGGGACCAAAAGCGATTGAAAGCAATGTCCTATAAATAGATTAACAAAAAGTGTGAATCTGTGAATTGAAAAGGTGAGCTGAATAAAAAAAGGCGGAGGACGAGTTTTTCCGTGAACTTTGCAACAATTCGGGTGAGTTGATTACCATTTGACAGTTACTGCTTTGTTCCAATACACCTACCTCTGGTATATCGTATCGTTTTAAAAAAGATAAAAGAACTTTTAATTAATTCACCCATCCAAGCAACACACAGGTCATATGAGAGTTAAGACAGCGCAAGTTTAGGTTGATATAAGTTAATGTGACTAATTTCTAACACAATGCTAGCAGAAACACAGTGCACTATGCCTAGGGAGTCGAGAAAATTTCCCGACCGAAACGGAAATCGAACCCACCGTCTCCTGATGGGCGATACATAGCCTTAACCACTAGGCTAACTGGAGAACCATTATAAAACTTATATTATTAAATTTTGGATTATAACAATTTCTTCGGATAAACTAGAAATAGTTACTTAGCCCAAGTAATATTTTTTAGTCAATTAGGTTAGCAGAGGTTTTAAGAGCCATCTTAGAACCAAAATGGAAGGTATTAAGTTTTATGACGGTTTTGAGACCCCTACAAAACTAATTGGCCATAAATTGATTGGGAAAGCAGTCAATTTCTCTAGCTATGACAAAACCTTAAATATTATCAGAGAAGCGTTCACCAATCTCCCTGTTCCTGATGACAGACACTTAACTTCTCTCTAACTTCACGATTCAGTGCTCATCGAAAGGGGCCCTTTCCGCGGACAACTATTTTTAACTCTAGGGAGTGTAGGACATATTTTGTCCATTTTTATGGGCGGTGTAAGAACGGAAACCTTTTTTTTTCATTCAACACGACCGGAGGAGATGGGACGATAAGCGTTTTTTTTTGTGTGTAGCGGCTCTATTTGCATATTATCTTTACGCATGGAATGTAGGGCAAACAAAGTTGGGCTGAAGCTGTTATGTTGGCTGTGGATTTCGATTCGGCTTATGTAAATGCATAGGAAACATTATGTTTTGGGAAAGTGAAAACCTTCGTTCCATTTGGAATGTAATAAAAAATGAAATTCTATTTTTTTTGCGAGATGGATTTGCCATTGACAGTTTGAAATTTAAAACTAGGAAAAGGACCGGCTTCAGCGGTACGTTTTCTTCATTTCGTAAACCTCTATATGCTGTAGTTGTATATGTAGCCCATTCCATCACTTCTTCAACCTCTTTAACCCTCTACAGGAAACCTTAAATGATGGTCGATTTCTTAAACCTGGGGTCCATTTGGACCCCAAATTTAATGTTATGTATCTTAGGATCCTGACTTATTAGAAGATCGGTGTCTTCAGCAATGTTGTTGGGTTGGTCAAGAACTTTCAGATGCTGGACTGTTCATTTCGGAATTTCATATATAGGTGGCGTTAGTGCGCATGTAAGTATTAAGTATTTGAGCACATATATATCAAGATCCAGACCACATAGAAATTTTGTGTCTTCAGCAAAGTTGTTAATTAGGTAAAGTGTTAACTAATTATGGACCGTTTGTTTGAAAATTTCACACATAGATAGCGCTACTGAGCGTGCAAATTTTATATTAATATATCTCAGGATCCTGATCACCTGGGATGATGGTATCTTCGGCAAAATTGTTGAGTTGCTCAAGGACTGACAGATGCTGATCCGTTTGATTCGGAACTTCAGACATAGGTGGCGCTAGTGAGCATGTAAGTATTAATATATGATCACATTTATATCAAGATTCTGATCACATAGAAATTTGGTGTCTTTGGCAAAGTTGTTTAATGGGCCAAGTGTTTACTAATGATGAACCGTTTGTTTGCAAATTCCACATAGATGGCGCAACTAATCGTACAAATTTTATATTCCATGTATCTCAGGATCCGCAGCACCTAGAATGATGATTTCTCCGGTAAAGTTGTTGGATAGGTCAAGAGTTACAGATTATGTGCCGTATGATACGCCACGTATAGGTGGCGTTACTGAGCACGCATATTTCATATATCTCATATATCACAGGATTCTGATCAGGTTAGCTAACTGATTGGGAAACAAGCTTTGACTGCTTTGAGTGTTTTTAGTGCATTCAATAAAAAGTTACAGCTTGTTGAAAATATTCTAGCACATAATTACAATTTGCATGCTCATGCAAATTTGCAACTAGCGCCACCTAGTGACAGAAACTCGAGTAAAAGAATATGTAATTCAAATCAAAACCCTTGATCTACCACACAACTTAGCCGAAGACACCATATTTCCAAATAATCAGGATCCAGAGTTATGAACAATTTGAAATTTGTTTGCACTCTAGCGCCGCCCAGCGGTGAAATTTAGAATCATACGTACCATTATCTGTAAGTCCTTTACCACCCTAACAACTTTGCCGAAGACACCAAGCTCCATGTAATTGGGGTCCTGAGATATATGGGATTGACATTTCGTTACAGTTACATCTGTTCGTCTGTGATTTATGTGATGTCAATGACAAGCAGACGTAACACTGCCAAAATTTCTCTCCCATATGTTTAGAGAGTTGGTGTCTTCGGCAAAGTTATTCACCTGCTCAAACACTTTTCGATGATGAACAGTATGATTCAAAATTCTACCGCTAGGCGGTGCTAGAGTGAAAACAAATTTTCAATTTTACATATCTCAGGATCCTGATTATTTAGAAATATGGTGTCTTCGGTAAAGTTGTTCAGAAGATCAAGGACTTTCAGTTGAATTACTATTTTATTATAGTTTCTGTCATTAGGTGACGCTAGTAGTAAATTTGCAAAACATAGACGTTTTAATTATTAGCTAGACTATTTTAAACAAGCTGTAACTTCTTATTAGGTGCCCCAAAAATTCTCAAACTTTGACTGCAAGTTTCCAAACTAGTAAGCTATAATTGGTACAAATTTGAGCTTGATTGATTAACTCTACGTGAAGTTGAAGTGTTTCTAGTAAAATACACCTAATTTCACTGCAGTTCATTAAACTACTATATCTTACGGTTAAGTTAACCAAATTTAATGAAATTTTGAAAATGTATGACTCTTTGATTACCATTTGACTTAACTCAAATATGTCTGAAGGGAAAAAAGCTACAGCTTGTTGAATACATTTTTAGAAATTCTCATCATTTGCAAATTTGTAACTAGCGCCGCCTAGAGATGAAATTTTGCCATAAATGATAAAAACTGTAAGCCCTTAACTTACCAAACAGTTTTGTCGAAGAAGTCTTTCCAAGTAACCACCCAAGTAACAATCAGCATGCCTTGAAGGTTTATTCATGTTTTATCCTGGTCTTATACGAGCATGTCGAAAAGCTAGTTGTTCTAAATTAGTTTTATGTGGTAGTTTTTTACTTTGAACCTTTGGCGTTCCATAAAACTATCATATAACTTCTGCTATAAACATCTTCAATTAAAGACTTGCAAGTAGACATGAATTGGTTTTATCACTTATTATATACCATTTCAACAAAACTTGCATTTGCGGTTGTTGTCGGAGAGATTTTTTTGTAAACAAATACACAAAACTGTGAGGCATTGCATAAAACCAACAAAAGATTTCGTGGCCGTATCATAAACCAAAAAAATGCTGTGATAAAACCGCTAGTTCTATCATGAGCTCAGTTATGACTACCTCAGGAGGGTTAGCCCTATTGGAGAAATCATCAGGAACACAGAGTTTTATCAGAAAAATATGTCGCCTAGCCGGGATAATTCATGTAAATACAGAAAAATTATTACTCAATTTTATGATTTCACGTACAGCTTAAGATCAAATCAAACCATACAACACGTGTCCGTCATTTTATTTTGTCAGAAAAATTACACAATGTCTTTTAAACTCCGCTGTGTTGAAAAAACCTTTTTTGCATCCAATTCCTCCGAGTAAATTAAATGCATTTAACTTCCAAATTATGCATAGTTTGTGTGGCGCACTTAGTTTTTGTCATTATCACAGTCACGTTCATCACAAATTTTCAATGGCATGTCTCCTGACACGAATTTAACAGGAAAACAAATCTGAATTCCATATCTGCATCTTTCCAATTGATGACTGGATAAACAACCAAGCATAATTTATTCTGACGATCGAACATTGAGAGTGAAAAATAATCAAAACAATTATTTGACAAGTCAGAAGATGGTTTTATTTAGAAGATTGATAAAACTATGATACAACCCGAAATCCTAAGCCGGTTTGCATACGAAGTCCTGTAGACCCTAATAAGACTGGGCCAACTAGCCAGAACGTGGGCTTATTGAGGCATACAAGAACTCGAGAGCATTTTCAAGTCGGCATCAATGGTTTTATGTTTAAGATTTTTGAATCGCTAAAAAATTTTGATAAAATTAAAATTGTTACTTGGGCAGCGTCCTGAAATATTTAAAAACTAACATTTACAGGCTCGCTTACGCCACCTATTAGTGGAATTTCGAATCAAACGGCCCATTAATTGTTAGTCCTTGACCAGCGTAACACTATTGCCCTGTGTTCAAAACCTAAGATATATGGGTGAGAAATTGTGTCAGTGTTATGTCTGTTTGTCTCTGATATTTTAAGATGTGATGTCTCTAAGCTTTTTTTTAAGTTCCACTGGTATGCGTTTAGTTCTTTAAAATATTTGAACAGTCCCCTGTGAACACTCTGCGTATGCACTGAGTAGTGTTTTCTTTTTTTGAGTGCGTGCAGAAATTGTGCACTGGGATTATGACTTTCTGGCTCTCACTACTCTCACGCAGAAGTCTAGTCCCCCGCACACAAACTCTGAATGAGAGCAATTTTATATTTTCAATTGTGCGTTTTCCCCTCCTTCTTAGAATCTTGTGCTGTATGAGATGTACAAATTGCATGCTCACTGACGCCATCTATGAGCAAAATTCAGAGTAAAACGACTCATCATTTATAAGTTCTTGCAACATATTTGCAAAATCTTAATTTTTTACTAAATAATCTTAATCCTGATGTATAAATGATTGAAAATGTGTATGCTCACTAGCGTCATCTAGTGATAGAGGTTCGATTCAAACGATCCATTATTTGTAAATTCTTGACCTACCAAACATCTTTGCTGAAGATAGTAGAGACGATAAGAGAGTTATCAGGATCCTGGGATATTTGAAGTATAAAATTGGCATACTCAGTAGCGCCACCTATGTGTGGATTTCCGAATCATATTTTGCATCATCTGTAAGTTCTTGACCTATGAAACAACTTTGCCGAACACACCATCTTTTTATGTGATCAGGATCCTGAGATATAAGAGAGGTACATTTAGCATGCTCACTAGCGCCACCTATGTTTGGAGTTTCATATCAAACAACCCATTATCTGGAACTACTTGACCAACACAACAACTTTCTCGAAGACGTCATCTTTCTAAGTGATAAGGATCCAGTGATATATGTGACATATTATGAGATACAAAATTTACATGCACACTAGCACCACCTGGTGGTGGAATTTCAAATAAATCGATCCCTTATTTATAAGCTCTCGACTTACTGAGAAACTTTCCCGAAGACGTGATGCTTCTACAAGCTCTAGATCTTCCGATAATTTTGTTTTAAGACATTATATTACTAAATTGTTATTTGCAAATAGCGCCATCTAGTGGGGAAATTTCGAATTAACCAATTCACTGCCCGATGGCGTTTGACCTACCGAACAAATTTGACAAAGACATGAATGCTATGGCCTCAATAATCCACTGGACAAATGTATTCGTGCTTTTAATAGTGTTTGTGCTCTGTTTGATTTCCATATTTCAAAGTTTGTTTTTAAAAATAGGATTAGGAACTGAGATTAAGATGCAGTCTGGGGAATTTGTATTAGAATTCAAGACTGTGATAAATAAAATAAAATATTGTAAAACAACAGAGTAAGAAGATATAGAGAATTCAATATGGGGTCCAAATGGACCCCAGGTATACAGAATCGCCGGGTTCAACTTTGACATGGAATAAAAATCAAAGTTTGCTATGAAATCAACTTTATTTTTGCCTCAACTAGGTCTAGTTTGGAGGTATTGCAAAAATAAAGTCAATATGTTTTACCTAACATGTTTGCCATCACTCCAAAGCAAAAAGTAATTGATTACGCTCGTAGATTTTCAGGACCGAACTCTGGGAAGTTCTTGGAGTTCCTAGAATATCATTGAAAATTACGTCTCTACAGAACTATGCTCTAAGGACTTGTAGGATGTTGCACCATATCAGTAATGAAACTACAATAAATCCATTACGCTTGTATATCTAAGGCTTCTTTTCGCGGAAGTTCTTGGATGCCCTAGAATATCTTTGAAAACAACATCTCTTCAGAACTATGCTCAATGGACATGTAGGATGTTAACCCGTATCAGTAATGTAACTACAATCCATCGATTACACTTGTAGATTTTAAGGCCACTACTCGCGGAAGTTTTTGGATGCCCTAGAATGTCCTTGAAAATTACTTCTCTTCAGAACTATGCTTCATGGACCTGTAGGATGTTACATCGCATCAATAATATAGCAACAATTATTTGATTACGCTCGTAGATTTTCAGGCCTGTACTCTCGGAAGTTCTTGGAGGTCCTAGAATAACTTGGAAAACTAAGTCTCTACAGAACTATGCTCTAAGGACCTGTAGGATGTTGCACCGTATCAGTAATGTAACTACAATCCATCGATTACGCGTGTAGATCTTAAGACCTTTATTCGCGGAAGTTCTTGGATGTCTTAAAATATCCTTGGAAATAACTTTTCTTCAGAACTATGCTCCATGGACCTGCCAAGTGAAACAACAATATACATCTTTTTGTTTTATATCGATTTTCTGAAAAGATAAAGAGGTTTTATGCCTTTTTGAGAAAGATTTCGTAGATGAGAAAATAACTCTGGCCAACTTTTTTCTGGCCAACTAGCACAGTGCGGCGCCAGTTGTGTTTTACGTCGGCTGGGTCTAGGAGCTAAACCTTAAACTCCGACGCCCCAGGGAGACAGCCACCACTCCTGAGGACCCTACATATCGAACCCATCAATACATGGGCCGGGACCTACGGCTTTACTTCCTATCCGAGGTGAAGGCTTGATCTCGGATTTTATGTCTCAGAAAATCCCATCGGCGTCGACGGGAATTGAACCACAACCGACTGGGGTGAGTGGCAACCACGCTTAGCACTACACCATCGACGCCAACAGAAAATAACTCAAAGGGGCTTTACCCTCTTTCAAAATTTGTAGATTAAAATAAATAACAATAACAATAACTCTCAATCATCGCTCATTTCTCCGAGACTATGGCGTCCAATGACGTGCTCATCATTAGGCTCCCACTTTAAATTGCACAATGTTTGACCAAGCATGCCCTAGTCGACGGTAGTAAGCAAGATACACAATCATGAACTTTGTGATTTCCACCTAATTGACCACCTGCCGAAAGTTTGAATTGTTGATGATTCCTTCCTAATTTCCCCAATCCAAGCAAAACGAGCGTATCAATCGGTTATTAATCTTCGACACAGTGTGAAATCGTCACAGTCCGCCTGTGACTCAAACTAATTTACCAATGACGCCCCCTACCCTCCCAAAACATGAGGAGCGTGGGCTGACCGGGATTAGCTTGTTGGCTTGGCAGCAGGCCAGTGTAAGTACTGAAAAAGGACGTGAAAAACTCGAGCACAGCGCAGCAAGCACACTCGGGTCGCGTCAAGTGGTAAACAAGCAAGCAACGTCGTCCGTCGTCCCCTCATCGCGTCATCATCCGCCACGAATGATCTCATGGGCTGCCGCGTGGTGGGCAACAGGGAGGCAGACTGGAGGCTGTTTTGAACAAACGCGGGAGCATGTTTTGAACCCGGCAGAATGGTTGAATTAATAATGAACTTCCTCCTCAACCTATAGGTAGGTATGGGGAGCAGGGAAATTTTTCCCTTCAAGACTGACGACCGACCGATGCCGAATGCGTGCCGGACGGAGCGTGAAAAACTTTTTCTCCCGCGCTAAATGGGTGGCGAGTGGCAATTTGGCACAGGGAAGTACGTGATGTAGTATTTTAGTGGGTCATTTTTTGGGGGTGTTGAATGGGGTTGGCAAAACGGAATTGTCAACTCAATCTGACGAAGTGTAATTTTCTAAATTAACTTGATTTGTGTGCACAACTTGTATAATATCAAGTTGCTTGGAAAGGAATTAAAATAAGTGTTTGCCATTGGATTTTAGTATAGTATTCAAGAACGTTGAGGAGCTGGTGCTATAGCGGGGCTTCTTGTGTGCAATCGATAGTCCGTGATGGAGAATGGCTAGTAGACTGACCCAGATACAAAAATGTCGGAAATTCCACGGGGCACCCTCTAGAATCGTGCCTTTGGATGAGTAGAACAATCTGTGGAGGATTCAGCTCAATCGGTTGAAAACTGAGCTGGCTCAAATGAGTTGAAAGACCTCCAGTCTTTCATACAGCTCGCTGGTTTGGTGAGTTCGACTTGGCTCAGGATTGAAAGATTAGTAGTTGATACCCTGTAAGTATCGGACCGGTCAATCGGGAGCGTCTTAGAGACTTCCCGACTCAACTGCCTCAGGGTCGGCACGCTTACTTAAGTTTACCGCGGGACAGGGAACTTTCGCACTCAATTTAGGGTGATCAACAAGCACTTCACTAAAACAAGGCCTATATTTCGGTTTCTGCTTTTCTTGGACACTGTGCACACTTTATTACCTTACTCCTTTCTATCCTCACTCCCCCCCCACATTCTTATATTCTATCTAACCTTTTCCTATTGCTCGGGGCCCCTTTCTCTGCAGCAACCTCATTTTTTCTCACCGCCGGCAGCTGGTATTCTCTCATTTGGGGTACATGGTACCGCAGGTTCTTCAGGCCACATCAGGCCGCGTCTCTAGCCTTGGGGTGGCTTTGGGGTACAGTTGCAGCTGAATATGGACCCGCCTGCACGTCCTAGGCTGCCGATATTGGACGGATCGGCCTTGGGCCAATAACGCTGCCGGAATCTACCCGGTTGAAGCATTAGGACTTGGTAGGGCTGTTGTGAAACGGTTGGTAGCTTCACACTGAAACTACGGGGTCCTAATCAAATAGACGGAAAAATATCGGTGTAAGGGAACAGGTTGACGTCGGTGGTTGAGTCCCCAAATAACAAAATTAATTTTATAATGCTTTTGAGATTGTGCGATATTTGCCAGAAAACCGTTCGCCAGAAAACCATTCGCCAGAATGACAAACGCCAGAAAACCATTTGCCAGAAAGTACCATTTGCCAGAATACTATTTGCCCGAAAGTACCATTTGCCAGAATGTACCAATCCCCAGAATTTAATATTAAATATTAAGTTCTGGGGATTGGTACATTCTGGCAAAGGGTACTTTAGGGCAAATAGAAATTTTCTCCGTTTTCTAAGAATTAATTGAAACTAAAGATGTGATTGTGAGAATTTGGTGGATATAATTCAGTCCATTTACATAAAAAAATGTCATAAGTTTCAATCGTTCACAATAATTCAATATTTTCACTGCTAGGATGATCTCTTGGTTTGTTCCGAGAAAGGACGACTAGGGCTAGAACAACGAAAACAACAGGAAATGATTCACCGGTAGTTCTTGAGCAAAGAGAAAATCGATGAAGAGAAATCGATCATAGCAGATACGCCTGTATGATACTAAGCGCGAGACTTCGATGTAACTAGGCTATAAGTGCATATGTCCACAAATATCTGGTATGGTCAAAATACTGCTGACCGAAGTCCATTGGGCCGAATGTTCAATAGGTAGAATGGTGATCACGAATCGCAATTCAGTGATTATGGAACAGGAATTGGAACGGTTTCATAAATTTGTTCGGTTTTCCAATAATTAGCTGATACTTATACAATATTAATATTGCCTTATTGTTTTACTGCAATCAACAATTTATGCCAAAAACTAGTCTTACGATGAAACTAGAAAGAACAGCCTATGTTCAAAAGAAGGCAAAATTCACTAGTTGAACATCAACGGTTTCAGTGCAAAAAAACTATTTTTCTACAATGAAACTATTCTCTCTAGTTCAAATAGTGAATTTTTCCTTCTTCTGAACACAGGCTGTGCTTTCTAGTTTCATCTAGTCTAGTTTTTGGCATAAATTGTTGATTATGTTAGAATCGTAAAGCAATATTGATATTACGGAACAAATAGTTAAATTACACTAGTTTACAAAATAAAACGAAAGTCGTGAACTTATGTCAACGGCCAAAATTTTTGAAGCACAATTTAGCGCTAATTTCGAAACCGACCTTCAAAAAATTTTAAGTAGAACAGTTTTTGAGTTTTAGCTCAATATCGAGTTTTACAACTTTTCAAAATATGTAATTTACTAAAATTCAAATATATTGCGTTTTGTTCAACCAATTTCAAATCTTTTTCCATAAATTAAAAGCTGAATACTATACCATTCGATCATATGAATACAGGTTTTGCGTCAGATTGATGAAATTTAAGATATTGCCGTGTTTTAGGGACGATCTCCTTAAATTTTAGCAAAATTCCCAAAAAATTTTGAAGATATGTATTTTTTTCAGTAAGAAACCCCCAATTTAAAAATTCTTTCTCGACGTTTATTTGGCATATCACATGTAGGCGAGTTACAGTAAAAATTTCAGCTCAATCGGAGCATTGATTACGGAGAATGAGATGTTTGAAGTGAGCGACTTTGCTTAAAAATAGAACAAAAATCGATTTCAAATCATCAACCTTGTATGAAAAGTCGAAAAAATTTCCGCTCTACTGTATTTTTTTTCCTTCGCGTTTTCGAACTCAGGGCATGATTCTACACCAAAAATGATCATCAGCTTACCGAGTTCAAAAATGCTGTAAACTAGTGTTATTGAAAAAAAAATAACAGATCTTAAACCCGTATATTGTTCCTATATTTAAAAGAAGGAAAGATTCATGGGTAAAATTCAGTAGCTCTAACTTCAACAATTGTTTTGACAGCATAAAAGAAGAAAACGAAAAAAAAAATATGGCCATTCGGCAAAATAACTTTTTGACTTAATGACATTCGACCCAATGGCCTTCAGCCGAATGCCCTTACACCATTGATAGTAAGATTCTATAACAGTAGCCGGAGCGCCATTAGATAAGCCCAAATATGTTAAGCTCACATGTTACAATCACCGTGATAAGGGAATATATTGGTTAGAAATGGCGCACATAAACTAAGAAGTTCATCTAGAAAGAACAGCAGATGATTAAAAGAAGGAATAAACTGCTGGAAATATTAGAATCAATTACCTCAAGAACAAGCTTTTTAGGCCATATATCGGCCTAATGGTACATTCAAGCTTGTGATATTGGAGGTACTGGCTTTCGGGCAGTGACAGTCAGGCTAATGGTATAGGTAAAACCGTCACTTAAGTTATTATTTCTGTGTGTTTTACTTGTTGCTTCTATAAGGTTTTTGTGTATGGTATTCGATTGACTTCAGTGTGTGATCAACAATTCCGGGTAATTTTGCTGTTTGGCACCAAAATTATTATTTAAAGTGATCATGTTATTTTTATTGTCAAAAATAAGCTTTAAAATTACTTTCAATTGAAAGAAGGGAATCTTTGAAAAATGTTAGTTAAGCCAAAAATTCCATATCAGTAAAAGCTGGAAAGAACATCCTACGTGTTGAAGAAACAAAAATTCTTCTATTGATCAAATTCCATCAAAATAATATTTGATCAATTGGATCCACATCCTGATCAACTTGTCCACAAAACAAATTTGTGGAAATGTTCTAGCTGTTGTTCGCAATAAAATATTAAATAACGTAAGAGATTCACATCAATTTATTGTTTCAGAGTGATTTGCCCTTCTGCCCTTCAGTTCCAATAATTTATTTAACTTTCGCATATAAATCTGAACAAAATTAAAATTTTACATTTTTACAATCGTTATTGTGGGCTAATCGGTCCAAAACAAATAAAAAACACGATTTATTTTTTCAATAAGAATGCTTTAAATTATCATTAGATTGCGACCACTTCTGGATTGAGAACTTCGGAAAATTTCTGGGAAATGGTACTTTCTGGAGAATGGTACATTCTGGCAAATGGTTTTCTGGGAAATGGTTCTTTTTGGCAAACGGTTTTCTGGGAAATGGTATTTTCTGGCAAATGTCATTCTGGTTAGTAGCATTCTGGCGAATGGTTTTCTGGCAAATATCGCACAATCTGCTTTTGAAGTATTCTTCAACACCTGTTCTTTAAAACCATGCATAAACCAAATTGCTCTACAACACGACATCAACTCAACCATAAACCCGCCATAAGATCAAAGAGGCCCATCCTAAGATGGTCTTGGAGAGTTGTTTTTAAATTTCTCTTAAAACTTGTTGTACTCCCCAAGTTGTCCTCAAGGCGAATTGCTCTCTCCTTGTAGAATTCTTCAAGGGCACGATAAAACGATAATCAATTTGTCAGTGTTGTTGCTGATGCAGCTTTTATGTCGACAGAAAAGTTTGGTGAATTAAATTGAAATTAAAAACACAATGAAAATGACACATTATTGTAATCGGGATTAATTTATTACACAAATTGGAAATATTTCCGGGATGTAGCAAGGATGTCAAATGCCAAGCAAAATTCATCGTGTATATGTTGCAAGATACTTCCAAAAATTGCAACGCGCTTCCATTATAACGCACTAATAAAATATTTAAAAATATTATTCCTGGTCATGCGAACATTGCTCATGAGTTTTCTCAACATGGCTTCCATTGAAATCTAGGCCGGTGGTCGGTCCATCATCGATGGTTTTAATCAACATCACCATAAGGTCGTCTTAAATTTCTTTCAACTCATGCCAGAGCTAAAAGCATAACTCAAGAATACTAGGATTTATAACGTTCTCAATGCAGCCTGGTTGGCCTCCATCAAGAGCGTCTTAAATTTATTTCATCTTATAAAAGGGTAAGAAGTATTATTCAAGAGTACTCAGGTTTATAACGTTCTTGATATAGGTTTATGCAAACTCTGCCGAGAACGTCATAAATCATGTACCCAAATTGTAAACAAACAATAAATTATTGCACCGCGGTGGATTTTGTGAACTTCGTGCGATAAATTTAATCATCAGCCCGGTACCTTTGCCAACCAGGTAGACCTTTTTCGGGAACCGGCTTTGATGTGGTGCAGCGCCTTATTCCTCCGGTCAGCATTTCCAACAGGTAAGTGATTTTTCAGGTCGATTATTTGACTCCCGATTACAAGGGAATCGACGTCCTGGATGACCAAACCAACCTCATTTCGGATGCTGCAACCGGAGGAACTTGGCACTGCACCGCGTCGCGGTTGGGTTTCCGGGTAGGTGTTCTTGATTGGCAGCAATAATGGAACGATGATAATCAAAATCTGATGCTTGAGTTTTTTCTTGTATTTTTCATGTACCAAACTGTTCTTATGCGAGAACAGTTGCTCTTGATCAAGAACGGATGATTGAAGATAACTACAAGAACCTTATAAAACTGAAAATAAGTTCAACAGTTCTTATTGTGTTTATGGTTTTATGAACTGAACCTCAAGTATTCTTGAAGGTGTTTTTAAAACTACATATTGATGAAGAATAGTTATGCTCAGCTGAAACTCCGATAAGATCAACTAGAATATGCAATGTTCCGATAAAACTATCATAAAAACAAATAAAACCAAATAGAATTAGGATTGTTACTTGGGTTCCGTTACCTGATGTCCTCTTTTCGTACAATAGGTGCGAATACCTATTTCTAACACGAAATCTACCTGTCCTATACATTGAAGAATTTAAAACACAAAATCACTTCAACACAACCTATTAACAAACCAAACACTTACAACCCTAATGAACAACTTTGTAGAAGACCATTTCATGATCAAATTTAATATAGTTGTGCTTTTAGCCAACGAAACCAGGATGAGGACATTCATTCATTCATTCATTTATTTAGTATTAGGTACATCAAATTCAAGATAAAACTGAATCAACAATATTTCTCCATAATACACGGTTCGTGGCTGCCGCTCTCTATCCTCGGTCGCGCCCAAAGCTCGCCAAGACACGCTCCACCTGGTCCACCCATCGTGCTCTCTGCGCTCCACGCCTTCTTGTGCCAACTGGATCAGTTGTAAATACCAGCTTTGCAGGGTTGTTGTCCGGCATTCTTGCAACATGCCCTGCCCACCGTATCCTTCCGGCTTTGGCCACCTTCTGGATGCTGGGTTCGCCGTAAAGTGCAGCGAGCTCGTGGTTCATTCTTCTCCGCCACACACCGTTCTCCTGCACACCGCCGAAGGTCGTCCTTAGCACGCGTCGCTCGAAAACTCCGAGTGCTTGCAGGTCCTCCTCGAGCATGGTCCATGTCTCGTGCCCGTAGAGGATTACCGGTCTTATTAGCGTTTTGTACATGGTGCATTTGGTGCGTGGGTGAATTTTTTTTCGACCGCAGTTTCTTCTAGAGCCCGTAGTAGGCCCGACTTCCGCTGATGATGCGCCTCCGAATTTCACGGCTCACGTTGTTGTCAGCCGTCACTAAGGATCCGAGGTAGACGAATTCCTCCACCACCTCGAAAGTATTCCCGTCTATCGTAACATTACTACCCAGACGGATCCGGTCGTTTTCGGTTCCGCCTACCAGCATGTACTTTGTTTTTGAGGCATTCACCACCAGTCCGACCTTTGCTGCTTCGCGTTTCAGGAGGGTGTACAGCTCTGCCACCGTTCCAAATGTTCTGGCAATAATGTCCAGTCGTCCGCAAAGCACACAAATTGTCCGGATTTGTTCCGGAGTAGGCATGAGAGTCCATCACCTTGTCGCAGTCCCCGGCGAGATTCGAATGAACTGGATAGTTCACCCGAAACCCTTACGCAGTTTTGCACACCGTCCATCGTTGCTTTAATCAGTCTAGTCAGCTTCCCAGGAAAGCCGTTTTCGTCCATGATTCTCCATAGCTCTGCGCGGTCGATACTATCGTATGCCGCTTTGAAGTCGATGAACAGGTGGTGCGTTGGGACCTGGTATTCACGGCATTTCTGGAGGATTTGCCGTACGGTAAAGATCTGGTCCGTTGTCGACCGGCCGTCGATGAAGCCGGCTTGATAACTTCCCACGAACTCATTTGTTTTAGGTGACAGACGACGGAAGATGATCTGGGATAGCACTTTGTAGGCAGCATTCAAAATAGTGATCGCCCTGAAGTTCTCACATTCCAAATGGTCGCCTTTCTTGTGAATGGGGCAGATTACCCCTTCCTTCCACTCCTCCGGTAGCTGTTCGGTTTCCCAGATCCTGACTATCAGCCGATGCAGACAGGTGGCCAACTTTTCTGGGCCCATCTTGATGAGTTCAGCTGCGATACCATCCTTACCAGCTGCTTTGTTGGTTTTGAGCTGGTGAATGGCATCCTTAACTTCCCTCAGCGTGGGAGTTGGTTCATTTCCGTCCTCCGCTGCACTGGCGTCGTCGTTCCTTCCGTTGCCGTAGGCTTCCGTGCCTACGTTCTCCACGCCGTTCAGGTGCTGATCGAAGTGCTGCTTCCACCTTTCGATTACCTCACGTCCGTCCGTCAAGAGGCCTCCGTCTTTATCCCATCATATTTCGGCTCGCGGCACGAAGCCGTTGCGGGATGCGTTGAGCTTCTGATAGAACTTCCGTGTTTCTTGGGAACGGCACAGCAGTTCCATTTCTTCACCCTCCGCTTCTTCCAGGCGGCGCTTTTTCTCCCGAAAGAGGCGGGTCTGCTGTTTCCGCTTCTGTTTGTAACGTTCCACGTTCTGACGAGTCCCTTGCTGCAGCATTACCGCCCTCGCTGCATTCTTCTCCTCCAAAACCGTTCTGCACTCTTCGTCGAACCATTCGTTCCGTCGATTCCGTTCCACGTACCCGATGGTGCTCTCGGCTGCGTCGTTGATGGCTGCTTCCACTGTACTCCAGCAGTCCTCTAGAGGGGCCTCATCGAGCTCGCCCTCGTCTGGCAACGCGGCCTCGAGATTCTGCGCGTATGCTGAGGCAATATCCGGTTGCTTCAGTCGCTCTAGGTTGTACCGTGGCGGTCGCCGGTATCGTACATTGTTGATGACAGAGAGTTTTGGGCGCAGTTTGAATACCACTAGATAGTGGTCGGAGTCGATGTTGGCGCCACGATAGGTCCTGACGTCGATAATGTCGGAGAAGTGCAGTCCGTCAATCAGGATGTGGTCGATTTGAGATTCCGTCTGCTGTGGTGATCTCCAGGTGTAACGATAAGGGAGGCTGTGTTGGAAAAAGGTGCTACGTATGGCCATATTTTTGAAGGCGGCGAAATCAATGAGTCGTAGGCCGTTTTCGTTCGTCTGCTTGTGGGCGCTGAACTTACCAATCGTCGGTCTGAATTCCTCCTCCTGGCCTACCTGAGCGTTCAAATCACCTATGATGATCTTGACGTCGTGGCTTGGGCAGCGATCGTACTCGCGTTCGAGCTGCGCGTAAAATGCGTCCTTGTCATCATCAGTACTTCCGGAGTGTGGGTTGTGCACGTTTATTATGCTGATGTTGAAGAATCGGCCCTTGATCCTTAACCTGCACATTCTTTCGTCGATCGGCCACCAACCGATCACGCGCCTCTGCATATCACCCATCACGATGAAAGCTGTTCTCAGCTCGCGTGTGTTGCCGCAGCTCTGGTAGATGGTATGATTACCTCTAAACGTTCGCACCATGGATCCTGTCCAACACACCTCCTGCAGCGCTACGATGCCGAACCCGCGGTCCTTCAGTAGATCGGCGAGTATACGAGTGCTCCCAATGAAGTTGAGAGATCGGCAGTTCCACGTACCGAGTTTCCAATCGCAAGTCCTTTTTGTTCGCTGGGGTCGTTGCCGTTGGTCTCGGTTCGTATTATTCTGCTGATGATTTCCCGTTACAATGGTTTTTTACGGCTGGCTCGTAGGGCCTGACACCAACCCCCTACTTCCCGGAGGACCATAGTGCACAGTTGAGCTTAGAGTCCTTCCCTGGCACTCGGACGTAGATCAGCCGCCCCTAACATGGGGATCAGACGCTGTTGTGAGCCGCTCCTTCTGGAGAACAGACGCTCAGGTTTGCCGAAGCAAACCTTCCCTTCCCTGTCAGCCTACGACCAAAGTTCCCACCGGGGTTGGTTACACGATCTTCCCTAAGGTTGCTCATAGTTTCGAGCCGGTACCGCGTGGAGGTAGGGATAGGAGTTGCTGGGCAGAGGCTAGTGGATCACAATGGGATCTGAATTGCGCAGCATACCCAGCCTTTACCGTGCCAATCTTCCCGTGAGGACATCTTCCCTTGTTTACTCTCGGTTGTTATATGCATCACGTGTTCGTCGGCCGTAGCTTGCGCACTACGTCATAGGCAGCTAGGTAATTCTTCATTGTTTCGGTACTCACCCACGTGCGTGAGCAATGGAAATGAAGGACAACATAGCCGCCTATGATGTAGTGCGCAAGTTTCGGATGGCAAACACGCGATGCATATATGTAACAACCGAGTAGACGGGAGAAGATGTCCTGCTTTCGTTGGCTAAAACCGCAACTAATTAAAGTTTTATCATGATATGGTCTTCTACAAAGTTGCTCAAAAGGGTATCAACTTCTGTTCTTTCAATTCTGAGCCAAATAGAACTCGCCAAACCGGCGTGTTGTATGAGAGACTGGAGGTCATACAATTTTCCATATATTTGGACTAAACATCCCATACAAACCTTTAACTCATTTGGGCCAGCTAAGTTTTCAAGCGATTGAGCTAAATCTTTCACAGATTGTTCTCTGTGAACTCCTCTCAACAAAATTCAAAAAGTAGGGGTAAGAGGTAGTGGCGATGCTAACCCCTTCGCAAGGAGTGGGTTTGGCGAGCTCTCCGGTAAGAAGAAGTGAGGATATAGGTGAGGGTAGCTGCTTATGAAGCTACTGCGTGGGAGCTTCGGTCCACACCCCAGCCAACCGGATTTACTGGAATGGAGTACGGTTGTTGAGGGCCATCAACCAAAACAGAAAAGGACTGCCAGCAATCGAGGTGGCTGAGCAGCAGCTTGACAAGATCATGGACTTTGCGTCCACGAGGTCCAACAAAAGTAAGGATCTGAAAACGGCCTTGTTCTGACTTCGTAAGTTGATGTTCGCGAAGACTGCAGAAACGACGGTACCTGTGAAAAAAAAAGAATAGGAAGTCTACCCAGACGGAGGCCTTCGCTTTCGCAGATAGTCCAAAAGGTGCGGACGAGGCAACCGTCAGGTCTGGCGGTGCCCACAAGGCTAGGCGTATACTTACCTCGAAGGTCGGCAACAATGCCGGTAAGTCGGACTCCAGGCAGGTGTCCCGAAAAGCTGGGAAGGGTGGGCCAAAAAAGGCTACAATGACACCTGTTGCCAATTTTACTGGTATTTTACCAGATTTGCTGGTATGTCTGAAACATGCTGGAAAAACTTGTAATTAGAAGGCACGAAATGTAGCGAATTGACAAATTGAGAGATGAAATTTGTGAAAAAAATCGCGTTATGGTGGGATTCGAACCCACGACTCCGTATTCGCTAGACCGGCGCTTTAACCAACTAAGCCACAGAACAAGTAATAATTCTGCGGAATAGAAAGCCAAACTGACTCCGAAGCCGCCCCGTGAACACTCCTATTTTACAAACTTATCTCTCTTTCGGCTTAGATGCCAATCCACAACACACTCCTGTTTGTGCCCACTAACTACAAGTGACAGCGAATTATTTTTATGAAGCCGAGACTTACACTCGCACTCCGTATACCTAGCCACCAGGCAGTTTGTTTTGCTGGTGTCTAATTAATATGCGTCGAGAGCTCGGCGCGGTTGGACGCTCAGACTTGTTCTGTGGCTTGTGACTTAGTGTGTTAAAGAGCCGGTCTAGCGAATACGGAGTCGTGGGTTCGAATTAGCGTTAGGCCATTTTAAATCTATGTTCGCAACATCGATGTTTTTGTTTCGATTAATCGATTTTTTGAATCGATGTTGAAGCCTTACAAAATCGATCGAATCGATATTTTATATTCGATTTTTCTTTCGATTCATAAATATAAAATTTTCATTTTTCTTCAGAATGCATTGTCTCAACGTTATATAAATGTTCGACCCAGAGTCGTGAAACCATTGGCGTAGTTAGGATTTTCTTCTGGAGGGAGCCGAAGGGGGGGGGCTGATTTGAGAAGACTTTTAAGCGGCATGGGCGCCCGATATGTGAATATACAAATAGGCATTGCAGTTTTGAGGAATCAAAATGATTATTTAAGATTTGTTTCTAGTTTCTCAAACCATGGAAGGCCAAAAACCAATGGCCAAAATATTGGAAGCTATTAAGTAATTCCGCCTAAAATCAATTTTGATCGGAAATAGCCAAAAACAGAGGGACAATTTATGAAAACCCTGGTCGCAATCCAAATAGTAAATCATATGAGAATGAGCAATTCCCCCAAGAATTTTTCTTGAATTCAACCAGAGATTCCTTTAAAAATTAATCTAGGGATTCCACCTGACATTTCATCGGGAATTTGACCTGGGATATCTTTAAGGGTTCCTCCAGTGATGGTTCAAGTGCTGTTTTCGAAATTTCCTTCAGGAATTTCTCCCGAGACCCTTCAAGATATTTCTGCAGGTATTCCTTCAGAGATTTCTTCAAGGATTTCTACATATATTCGTTTCAGAGTTCCGCTGGAGATTGCTCCAATAATCCCATTTGGAATTATTCGAAGTATTTCTGTAGGAATATCTTCAAAAAATCCTTTCAGAAAATTTTACTAGAGATTATTCAAAAATTAATCCAGGAACTTCTTATGAAAACCATTAGGAGTCCATTCAAGTATTCCTTCAATAATTCGTCCAAAAATTACTGCAGACATGGATTTTTTCAAATTTTTATCCTGGGAATCCAATAGCAATTCTTTCAGGAATTCGCTAAGAAAGCTCTCGTGAAATTCCCTAAGGAATTCCTCATTGGATTGCTTCCGGGATTGATCATGGGGTTTCTTCGCAAATTTCTCCAAGATACTTCCACTACCTTGTAGTTCCTTCTATGATTCCTTCGAGAACAACTTCCAGGATTATTTTGAAACTGCCTCGGAGAGCTCGTCTTGGGATCCCTTCAGTAATCCCTCCTAGAATTCAACCCCTCTTGGGGTTGCTTTCAAGCTTCCTCCTGGAGTTTCTTCAGGAACTGCTTCAGGGATTGCTCCAAAAGTTTCTTTGCTTACTTTTTTTAGGATTCCTTCAGGACTTCCTCTGTAATTTCAGCGATTTCTTCAGTACTGGAGGATTTCTTTAGATACTCCTCCTAGAATTCCCTCATAAATTGATCCTTGGATTTCTTCAGGAATTCTTCCTGGGATTCCTCCAAGGATTCCCCAAGGGATTCCTCCAGAAATTCGAAAAACAATAAATTGATTTGATGCACCTCTTAATTTCAATAGATTTGGCTGAAATTTTGACCAGTTAATTATTTTTGGATGCCTATCAAAATATGAGGGTAGACTTGAGAATCAGAGAACATTTTTGAAAAAGTGTAGAGGCCTAAACAGGGATTCCTGTAGAAATCCCTCTAGGGATTTCACAAGGAATGTCTCCAAGAATTTCCTCAGGAGTTCTTCAAGGCACTCCTTCAGGAATTCCTCTTGCGATTGCTCTAAGCCTCCAGGAATTTCTAAAGTAATACCTCCACAATACCTACGGCAATTTCTCCAGATTTTTTTTTAAATGCACAAAATACGCGACGCGACACAAGACAACACTTATCGTTCTTACAACGTACGATTGTAAGAACGATAAGTGTTGTCTTGTGTCGCGTCGCGTATTTTGTGTGTCGTGTAGTTCTTACGTTAGTGCAACTGTAAAGTAAATTGTGTTTTTTTTAAATCCTTATGGATTCTTTCAGAAATTTCCCCAGGAGTTTCTTCCGAAGTTTATCCACGAATTATTCCAAGATTTTTTCCAGCGATTCCTTCATGAATTTCTTCTGAGATTCTTCTAGGTATGCCTTCAAGAATTTCTCCAGGAATTCCTCCAGCGTTTCATCCAGGCATTCATCCAGGCATTCATCCAGGCATTCATCCAGGCATTCATCCAGGCATTTCTCCAGGGACTTTTCCGGGAATTCTATCAAGAATTTCTCCAGGGATTACCCCATGTATTTCTTCAGGAATTCCTCCACAAATTGATCCAGGAATTCCTTCGGAAATTCCTACAGCAATTCCTCCAGAAATTTCCCCTGGAAATGGATTCCTTAAGAAATGCTTTCTGAAATTTATTCAGGAATTCCTCTAGGAATTTTTCCAGGGATTACTCCGGGATTTATTCCAGGGTTTCTTCCAGGAATTCTCCTGGGAACTCCTCCAAGAATTCCTCCAGAAATAGTTCTCGGGGAATGCCAGTAGGAATTTCGTCTGAAATTTCTCCAGGGATTACTCCCAGAATTCCTTCAGAGATTCCTTCAGGATTTTCTTCAAGAAATTCTTCCTCTAGGGTTTTTTTTCCAGGAGTTCCACTTAGGATTCCGCCAGGAACTTATCTAGAAGATCCGCCAGGCATTCCTCCTGAGGTTCCTCCAAAATTTTTTTAACGGATTCCTCTCAGATTTCCTCTAGGGAATCCTCCAGGATTTCATCCAGGAATTCCTTCGAGATTTCTTCCAGAATATGCTCTAGGCATTCATCCAAGAATTTCTCCAGGGAGTCCTTCAGGAAATTCTCCTGGAATTCCTCCAGGGATTGCTTCAGGGTTTCCTTGAGGTATTTTTGCAGGAATACCTCCAGGAATATCATTAGGATTTCCTCCACGCATTCATCCAGGAATTCCTGTAGAGACGGTTCGATGAACAATCTCTATTTTTGATATTAAATTTATTAAGACAAATACTCCAACTTGTAGTCCATGCTATAAACGGATCATTTTATGGGTTTGCAACATTTTCTAACATTGAATCGATGTGAAAACATCGATTCAAAGCATTCGATTAAATCGGTGAATCGATTCTGTTGTTCCGATTCGAATCGATTCACAAAAATCTATGTCTCAGCCAAACTTGCCCAATGCGACGGTCTACTCTACTGGGTTGGATCCGAGCCCGCTGTTGGAAAGGGGTTGGCACGTCCTGCTGTGTGCTAGCTGATAGGACCATACTTACGGGAAGGTCAAATCGCTGCCTGTGTACGCAGTATCAGGTTTTGACAATTGCTGTGCAGTTGGAAGCAGACGTGGTGTCGACTCTGCCTGCCTTCCAAGGACAAAGGGAGTGGTGAGGATCACTCGGGAAACTGGCTAAGCGTCAGCATGCTACTTTGGTGGACTCCTCAAAGCGAGTCATCGAAGTTCGTTGTTGCAGGCTACGCAGCTAACCTTGAGGGTGCGATGTGGATTAGCCTCTCTCTGGAGTAATGCCTTCATGGTGGTTACGGAGAGACGCAGGGTTTGGCGACCATGGGAATGTTATTCAGTGGGTCGAGGAAAGGTCACTTTTTTCATTTTTTTTTGGTAGAAGACGGCCCTCAACCTCACACTAATTGGACCTTCTATCCCGGTGTCTGTTGAGCAGATTATCCCCCATGGTTTGGAAGGAAAAAAAAAGGACTGCTTTTGTGAATTCAAGAAATCTATGGAAACAAATTAGTCAGATTAGTCAACGCACCAAAATCCAAATTTTCAACTCAAACGTGAAATCTGTGCTGCTGTACGCCAGTGAAACTTGGTGTGTATCAGTGGAGAACACTCAACGGCTGCAGGTCTTCATCAATAGATGCCTGCGGTGTATAATTCGTGCATGGTGGCCTCCCAATTGGATCTCCAACGTGGAGCTCCATCGTCGATGGCATCAAAAGCCGATAACGACAGAAATTCGGGTGCGAAAGTGGGAGTGGATCGGCCACACTTTACGCAGGAGCGCGAATGAAATCTGCAAGCAAGCGTCACCATTCTTAGGAGAAGCTGGAAAATGTAGCTCTCAGCTGAGATGCAAGCTTTTTTCAGTCAGGACGTCTAGCCAAGAAAATTTAGTTTTCCCTAATGCATATCTTGCCGAGTTCGCCATCGCAGATCCAATTAAGGCAACCCATAATGAACCCATCTGTAAGCCTCAAGTCCCCAAGCGGATACCAACTGTCTGGCTCCTTCATCCGCAAGGCTCTCTAGAGAAGACGACTACGCGACACGACCTCAATTGAATGGAAAGCTCGCCAAAGGAAAACCAATGTAAAGTGCAAACCCAATCCAATTGATAATACCATTTACTTTCCATAAAATCTTTCAGAAGGTACGCGAAAAGGTGTTTTATCATCCACAAGCCATAACGTCGAGTCGTCGTCCGCGTCAGTAGTGCTTTGCATTATTCCTTTTGGTGAGACCATTCGTTCATTTTTTTACAAATGGGAAGAAATCTGACCATCCGGCTGCACGCACAACTGTTCCAACCGCTAGTCGGAAAAATAAAATTCATTTTCCATTCGAATCTGACGTCTGCTGGGGTGTGATTATGGCTGTGCGGGTATTGAAGACACAATATATTTTCCACTTTGCGATGATCATATCTTTAGTTGGATAGGAATAACTGTGGCCCAACAAGTAAGTAAACCCCCCAAGTAAGTAAATCATCATCGCCTAGGATGCATTAAAATGTCCTCAGATTTAAGTTAAACGCTTGTTCTTCTTCAGTTTTCCAGTATTGTCTAAAATGATGAGCTATTTGGAGTACACCAAGGTTACGGAGACACCTATTGATTGATGATTCAGGTCGTTTTCGTTCGACACTGAGTGGACGACTACAAATGCCGTTCAAAACTCTTAAAATCACGAAAAGGTTCAAATAGGTATGTCCAACCACCTACTCATACGGATGGAGCACAGTGGATGGAGCTTCCGCAATCCCCATAGTGACGTTGCTCTCATAATGGTCTCTACTTTCTGCAGAAGATGGGATGCACGGATAGTGAGTGTGTGATAGAATAAAAGCTTCATGTGGACACTTCCCCGATGAAAGATGACCCTCATCGTTTATCCGCTTTTTGTCGGAAATGGTTTTGTTGCTGCTGCTGCTGGTGGTGCTTTTTTGTGTTGTCTGATCTGGGACCGTTTCACATTTCCACACGAACATTCATTCAAATATATGGGTTCAGTCTGGCTGGGAATCGTTTTAGTGTGTATTGTAATGTGAACGGATGGGTTTGGGTATGTCAATAGTGGATTCCCCTCGACCGTTGTTAGGAAGGAGCAACACAAACGTAGAGCATGAAAAAAAGCTGACGTAAAAAGCTGTGAGAAGCCACACAGTAGTGAGATAAACAATGCACTTGGATAGTTCAGAGAGGTTGAGAGTAAATCAATGATGATTTCCATGCTTTCTATTCTTCTTTATTATCAATGCTCAATCCTAATCTGGGGTCAATTGGCTGGAAATATCCATTTGATGATGTTTTATAGGGGTCAATTACGGAAGAACAATGACGATAGATTAGATGAAGGACTATTAGTCGCTTCGGTGTATGATTTATTCAATTGCTACTCAGAAGTGAACTCATCTTTAAACATAGATGTAGTAGAAGTGTAGAGGACTGAGGACCGAATTGAAAGATCTCCGTCCTGGGCTATTGCCCGCCATCGCCGTTACCTGTGGCCAGGTCAAACTTTTGTCGACTTTCTTTATTTTCTTGTTGAGACTGCGTCGCCATGAGCCTCTGGATCTGCATTTGCTGCGATGTCTTGGTAGGTTCCATTCTAAGGTTTGCTAGCAGATTTCGTCCCTGCCCCTGCGTAGAGTGTGGCCGACCCACCTCCACTTTCGCTCCCGAATTTATGTTACTATCGGCTTTTGATGACATCAACAATGGAGCTCCACGTTGGAGATCCAATTGTGAGGCCACCATGCACGAATTATATACCGCAGGCATCTATTGATGAAAACCTGCAGCCGTTGAGTGTTCTCCGCTGATACACACCAAGTTTCACTGGCGTAAAGCAGTACAGATTTCACGTTCGAGTTGAAAATTCAGATTTTGGTGCGTCGACTAATCAGTTTTGCAGGTACTACAGGGTCTGCTTTGAGCATATAGGCTGATATGCGATCGACCTCCATGGCCCTGTGCGATTTCATGCTACAGATGGCTGTTTCTATTTCCTGCAATGATGGAGCTTCGATGTTGACACGAGTAATGCGTCGAACCCTTGGCGGATCATGCTGAGGTCTTGATGGCGTGGCCGATACTTGAAAAAGGGTTTCAAAGTGCTCTAATCACCGTTTTTGCTGGTGAGTTGGGTCGGTCAATAGCTGTTCAGATGTCTTTCACGGACAACGTAGCATTCATTTTAGTCCCACTAAGGCGACGTGAGCCATCGTAGAGGAAACGAATGTCGCCGGTATTTGCTGCTTTCTCGCCTTCGTCGGCTAGGAAGTCCGCCCACGTTCTTTTGTCCCGCCTTCATCAGCGCTTCACTTCCTTTTCAAGAGTCGAATATGATTATGCCACAAAAGTTCAGCCTATTGGACGCAGTGGCTTAATTTCCCCAACAGGGGAGGAAAAAAAAGAGTCGAATATCGCTGACAGACCACAATTTTAGCCAGTCTTGCGAATAATCGCGACCATCACCAGACTATCACTAGAACCGCTTTATGGAATCACCTTTTCCAAGTGATATGAACCAGCTAGCATGTCACGCCTGGAATGACAAACATGCTGTGGGTTTCACCCTTCGCAACTTTGCAGCGACAGCAGTTGCTGAGTATGCTTCAGACGGGTTTCAAGAGAATCAATCTCTCTGAGCAACGATGCATTACGGGTGAAGTGAGAGCGTTTGCCATAGACAGGGTGAACTGCGTGGTGTGCTCAATGTGTGCGTTTAAACTGAGCTATGCAAAACGAATAGTAATTGTGACGTAGTACCGTGCATGTGCTAATCCACATGCATAGTTTTACATGCTGTTGCGCGTGCGTCTGCTTGAAGTGACGGAGAGAATCATGACACTCACATGAGCCATATCCAAGTCAGTATGATTGTAGCAAAATGAAGGTGACTGGGTGACGTGGATGGGATTCTGTCTTTTCTGGCGTTGGCGACTGTAGGGAGATCGAATCGAAACCGTAGAGACATGGTGATACAAATTTGGTGTTTATCAGCTTTTTTGTGACTTGTACGCAGATGCTTCGCGGCACTGGTTTTGGCTCCTCGTGTTATCGCTCGCTCTATCGCCGCTGTGGCGTACCTTCGCTCCTCTATCTTTTTCCAGATGTCATCTGTGATCCACTGCTTCTTCCGGGTGCGTAGCTCACTCAAATTTTTCTCGCCGGTGGCCATGAAGGCTTTCTTGATGGTGCTCCATTGTACAGTTTGACCCATAAAAAAATGCGACATTCCATTTTTTTGCAGTATTTGATGATTTTTAATGAAATAATTCCAATGAATTAAACTTTTTTGGATTAGGATACGATAAGGAGGTCATTGTCATACAGGATCTCTAAAATTTTTGTCAAAATATTCATTGGTTACGTATATGGGATACCTTATAATTGTTAACAATTTCTAAATAAAATCAAGTTTTCCTATAATTTTCATTACAAAATGAACTAAGATAAAAACTTTTAAACACATGGAAACCATGAAGAAATATGTACTCTTTAATACGCCCATGTTTGAAAAATATTTTAAAAATAATTTCAAATGTTTAGGAAACAAAAACTAAAAAAGGTGCTACATATTAAAAACCGTATTTAAGATAAATTAATAAAAAACTTAACACTGTTAGAACATTTTTCAAAACATTTTTTTGTCGATGAAGGCATATATACCTACCTTTATGATAGGTACAAATACTATGTACTTAAAAACAATTTCATGCTTAAAACATAATATTTTCTAAAAATTATCATTTGTCAAATAATTCAATTTTCACAAAATGTCTCTTAATTTATAAGTTAATATTTTTTTCGTGCTTGTCCGACGAACCAACCAACTCCTGAAGACCTTATCCAGCCATAAAAGTACTATTTTGAAAATAAAATTTGATTGAATGTGATTGAAAGCAATTGAAAGAAAATTATATCCTTAAAAAACGGCCTCTGGCGCGTGGACGATTTCGACATCCATATGTTCAACGTTATATTTCCGAAGGTATTTGCATGGAATCAGTCTATGTTCCTTTGCCATTATAAGATTAGTGGCTCTACTATACTATCCAATAGATACATGCGAGGTTAATCAGTTCGAAGTAGGGGAACGATGACTTTGAAAACTGTCGCATTTTTTTATGGGTCATACTGTACTTCTGCACTTCCACGTTGCGGAATATCCGCCGGACGGTTCTCCAGCTCCTCGACGAGGGACCTTTTCACCGTCGGCGTGTGTTGAACCGGCGCCCAATTTTCTTCTGTCGATGGATCCTGGCAATGCGCAGCCGGATGTCGCCGATTAAGAGATGATGATCGGACGCAAGGTCGGCGCTACGTTTGTTCCGCACATCAAGAAGGCTCCGTTTTCATTTTCCAAAGGTTTTCTTTGTCTTGCATTTCGGCAGCATCAGTTGGCGCGTAACATTTGGATCATGATGGTAAAGTTTCGAACCTGTGATATGAATCTTGCTACAATTATTCTCTCGTTCCCTATTGACGAGCAGGAAAGCAACTCCACGGTGATAAGAAGCGTGTTAGAGCTCGTAGGCCAGAGTATAGCAGAATTTGACCCGACGCCAATCTGTGTTCTAGGATCTCAAGCTTCATACGACATGCCTCATTGGCTAGTTGTGCCAGTTTACCCTGCTGGACTAGGGTTAATACATTCCAAGTTCCAATTCTCGTCCGCTGTTTCGCGCTAAAAGTCGTTGCAGTTGAATCAATTCGTAATCTTTCATTTTCGATTTATAATAGATATTTCGGGAGAAATCCATTCCTTTAAGGGTTTCTCGTGATAAATTAATGTAGATATTCCGGATGAAATTCCTCAGAGAATCCTGGAAGTTATCCTAAAGACAATTCTACAGGAATTCATGAAAGAATTCCGAGAGGAATCTCCTCGGAAATACCGGGGGCAATCCTTGGAAGTATTCCGGGAGAAACTCCTGGATGAATCATTAGTTGAATACATAAAAAGAAAAATGTCAAAAAATCCATGAAAGAATATCAGGAGACGAAAATCCAGAAATCATTAAAGGAATTCCTGAAAAATCTAGAAGGAATTTTCAAAGGAATCTTCAAATGAATCTCAGGAGGGGCCGTGGGAGAAAAACCTACAGTAATTCCAGGATGAGCCATTCAAAGAATGCCTAAATTAATCTTGTGTGGAATCTCTAAAGAAGCTCCGGAAAATTATTGGAAAATTCTCTGGAGGTTTCAATGAAGGAATCGTAAGAAAATCCCCAGAAAGATTCCTGAAGGAAGCACTGATGGAATCTTCGGAATAATCCAAGAAAGTACCCGTAGGGAATTCCAGCAGATACTTTGAAGGAATTTCAGAAGGAATCAATAAAGAAATGCTGAGAGGAAATTCTAACGGAATGTCAGATAATATCCGTGAAAAAACTCCTAAAGGAATCCCAGGTCGAATCAATGAAAGTATCCCGAGAAGAATTTCAAACGTAATGCCGAAAAAACACACTGAAGGCAGAGCCGTAGCGTGGTCCCTTGGCACCCTTGGCAAGCATCCAGATTGACGCCCCACAATAATTAGACATGGTTAAGGCCGTTACAAATATTTATTTCACTTTTTGTCCCACCACTCTTTGGCTGGTCGAGGGGGGAGGGATAAAAATAATAAGGCATTAAATCTGAAAACTATTTAAAACTCATCGGATTTGTTAAAGAATTTTCGTCAAACCCCAATATTTTGATAAATATTTTTTTATCTGCCCTCTCGAAATGCAAAGTCCAGCCAAAACATTTTGAAGAGGGGGGGGGGACAAAAAGTCATAAATAAATTTGTATCAGCCTAATTTGGAAAAGTGTTGTTTTTATTTTTTTTAATTTCTTAAAAATTGCATTTGGCGTTGCGAAATTGGCCGAACGCCATTTGGCCGAATGTCGTTTGGCCGAAAAAGGAATGACAACAAGAAACTGAAGACGACCTTACAGTTGAGGTCGAAATACGTATCTGTCAAAGGATGCAAATTCTTAGTGGAATTCAAAGGAACAGTACTTAACGCGATTTTCTTTTTATTTACAGATATTCCCCTAACAAGCCCAGGTTAATCATCATCTATATCGTTTGTTTTCTGTCTGTATTAACGAGATTTTTAGCCCTAGGCTAGTTCATCTTGGGACCCACGTTTTTATTTCCCTTCCGAAGGAACAACCCACATTCTGTGAGTTTGACGGGAGTGGGATTCGATTCCAGGTCCTCGGCGTGATAGTCAGGTGATTGACCCACCACACCAGGTCCGCACCCATTTCCTATATCAGTATAACTCGAAAGAGCAGCCTATGATTCAAAGAAGGAAAAATCTCAGACAAAAATAGTTACAGTTTCAACGTAAGCTAATCCCTTCATGGTTTACCATGAAGGGATTAGTTTACGAGAATAGCCTATGATTAAAAATACTCACAAAATGCTTTTGAAAATTTTTTTTTTGGATAAAATCAATGGAGAAATTTCTACAAGAATTCCTAATTCATGCTCTTATGGAGAAATTTATGAGGAAATTTATGAAAGGTTTTTTTTATAGGAATTCTAGCAGAACTTTATGAAGCAATCTCTAGTGAACATGGAACAATTTCGGAAGAAATCAATGGAAAACATTCTGAGAGATTCTGAAAAAATCTATGAAAGACTTTCTAAAGGAAATGTTGATTGAATTTCTACAGGAATCAATACCTACAAGATTTTCTAAAAAAAATCTTGGAAGAATTTCTGACAGAATTCTCAAAATGATTTCTTGAGGAATCTTTGCAGAATTTTCTATAGGAATCTAAGGAGGAATTCCTGAGAAAATCTATTGAAGAGTTTCTAAGCAATCCTTAAAGATATTTTTCACGAATCTCTGAGAATTTCTGAAGGAAACTCAGGAAAATTCATTGATGATTTTCCAGGCGAAACTCAGTATCAAGCCATAGAAGGTTTTTTCAAGGAATATGTGGAGAAATTTCCTTGAAGAAACTGATCAATGTTAACCCTGTAAGATTTTTGAAAGAATATCTTCAAAAAATATTATTGAAATCATGGAAGATTATCCAATAAAATGCATGGGGAAATATCGGGAGGAGTCCTTTGAAAAAATTCTGAATGAATTCCTAGATAACCTCCTGAGAGCCTCTCTGGAGAAATTTCGAAAGAAATCCTTCAGAAAATTTTGAGAGGAATCTTCAGAAGAGTTTTCGATTTGATTTTTTTTAGATTCCCTGAAGTAGTTTCTATGAGAATTTCTGGAGGAATTATTCGAAGAATTTTTGAAAAAAAAAATATTGGAGAAAGAAACACAACACGAAATTTGGAAGAAATACTTGGTTTCATTGTCCGAACTGAAATGTCAAGTTTCGTTAATAATGGAAACGCTACAACGTATCACCCCGCCTGTTTCATCTCCTGCTGTTCTGCATTCTACGCCGATTATATCTGATGTGCTGACGGATAGAATCAACGACAGAAGCAAGAATGAGTCGGAACGTGACCTCGCTGCGCAGTGTACGATGAAGGAAAAGAGTAGTGATGATGATCGTTCGTTCTCATTACTACTTACAAACATCGATTGCGACACTTCAGAGGATGATGTCCGAACATTGGTGCAACGATGCCTTGGAGCGAGACTTGGAGTCACTTTTGAAGAAAACATTAAAGTAGTAAAGCTTGTGTCGAAGCGCACGGATTATAGCTTATTAGATTATATATCGTTCAAAATCATGTTGAATTCTAAATACAAGAACATAGCAATGCTTCCATCGACTTGGCCGCCTGGTATTAGGTTTAGAGCAGTGGTGCTCAGGCTGGATGATACCGTGGGCCAAATTTGCAATTCGGGATCGACCTGCGGGCCGCATAAAACATCGATACACAAAAACAACAAAAAGATCAATTCTAATGCATATTTATTAAAAATCTGAACTATTTAGAACTTGTATAAGGGTAAACCTTTATAATCTATTGCCCTTTGTGGAGTTCAGTTTAGATTCCAAGTTTGGTTGAGAAAAACGTTTGAGCTTCAAATTGAAATTCAAACATACAATTTAGAGGTTGCCCCTAGAATTGCCTCGAAGCCACTTCAAGAACTTGTCACGCAGCTTTTACAAGAATTTCTTTTGAAACGCTCCAAAAAGGTTTGCTGGATTTTCTCCTGAAATTTCTTGTAGAGTTGCTCCAGAAGGTTTTCGAGAAATATTTTGAAGTTTATTTTAGTTTTTCTAGAATTCTCTTGGAACACCTCTGGAACTGCCCTGAAGTTACTTCTGGAATTCCTCATTAATTGTTTCCAAATATTTCTCTTAGAATAGCTTCCGGATTTTTCCGAAAATTTTCCAGGAGTTTCTTGAAGATTTCAGTAAATTTTTTCCCTAAACCTCTTCTAAAGTTGATGAAATACTTCATCATTGAATTTATTCAAAAATTAGATTTTTAACATTTTTTTTCGGAAGTTTCTTCAACATTATCTTCTAAATTTGTTGCATAAGTTGCTTCAAATTTATTGTTCAAATTTTTCTCAGGCGTGCTAGGCATCTTTTGTGTCTTGATGCAGTTGGTCCTGGAATCTTGTTTGTAGTTACTCTTGAAAATTCTCTTTTTGTTGTTCGGGGAATTTATTCTAAAGTTGTTTAAGAAATTCATGTTAGAGTGGCACCAGAGCATTTTTCTAGGAGATGCTCCTATAATTTCCATGCAGTATCGCCACAACTTTCTCATTGAGTTTCTTCAGGTTTATTTTCTCCAGGATGATTTGAGTTTCTCCATATATTTCGCTTAGAGTTGCTTTAAATTTTTCTCCAATAATGTTTCCTGCAGTTTCTCCAAAAATATATCCAAAAGTTTCTCCAAAAGGGCACAGGAGACGCTTTATGAATCTCGCCTGAGATTTTTTTTTTCTTTAAGTTCGTTCGGGAGTTTTGCTTAGATAATTCAAATTGGATTTGTAATTTTGTTTCGAAAAATGTGGATGAACAAACAGTGAAAATTAAACAACATTGGAAACCAAGTTGAGATTTGTTGAGAATTTTGTCAAAAATTTCGTGCTTTGTGTTTTTATGTTCTTCGGACAAGCGAAATGTGAAATATTTGCTCAGCGTTGCATTGACTGCGCTTAAAAACTGCAACTAATTTTCAAATGATTCAAGATTGCATTTTTAACAAACATCCATTTGATTCGTACCACTTATAAATAACTATAAGCTGGCTTTGTGACTTTGCTGAAGTGCCGAAATATTTCGGAGTTGCGATTTCGAATCTTACCAGAACGGATTGTTCTTTTTTGTTTATTTATCATTTATTTTGTGTTGAACACTGTGAAAATTGATCAGCATTTTTTTTGTTTGATTTCTTAATAAATTTAACGCGTTATTTCAAATAATCGTTTAAAAATTTCGATTCGTCCTAAAGTACTCCGCGGGCCGCATCTTAAGGCTTGGAGGGCCGCTTGCGGCCCGCGGGCCGCAGGATGAGCACCACTGGTTTAGAGAATTTCGTTGTCGCACTATTGAAACATGGAAGCCATTAAAGTGATAATGTTCTGATATAATGTTTGATATGATATGATATGATGTTTGTATAATGCCATTAATGTTGGTCATGTTTATGTTGGTGCAATTGAGTTAATATTGTTTTCTTTGTGTTTAATTAAATTGTTAGGTTGTAATAATGTAAATGCTGTAATCGTAATATTGTTCAAGAACTTTGAATGGTTTGTATGTAGTTAGCATTAAGTTCAAGTTAATCAGTCTGTGCAACATTGTATGTATGTTGAAGACGTAGAAATAAATATAAATATAAAGGAATTCATGGAATATTTCATTTGTTTTTAGGAAATAAAAAAACTCACTGGTAGTTTTTTGGGTGATAACAACTGAAATCTTTTCTGCAAGATCAACAAGAGTTTAGGCGTTTAGGCCCAAAGAAACATATACTGAAAAAAAAACAATTGCATGAACTGAAAGAGCTTTCTCTGGATATTTTACAGTTTAAGTATACTTATTGGTCAACACTGTAAAATATTTCAATGAATGCGAAGAAAATGCTAGGAAGTAACCTCAGGACATCTCCCAATAAGAATGTTTACAAATTTTCAAATTTTAACTTTCTCGAAAATTTCGAGAATTAAAAAAAAAAACTAAAATAGTTTTTCTAAATAAAATCTAGCCTTAACCCATTTCGGCGCCCTTCTAATGCTGGCGCCCTTGGCGGGGGCCAACCTGGCCAACCGCACGCTACGGCTCTGACTGAAGGAATTCTTAACAAAATTCTGAAGAAATCCCAGGCGCAATTTCTAACGGAAACCAGAACAGGACCAACGAAGGAAACCTGGAAAGAGCCGGGGAAATGGAAATCTCCAGAAAAGAAACCTGAGGGAAATCGCTCAAATCCAGTGAAGATTTTTTGTCATGTGTCCAGGGAATTTTTTGTAAAGATCTCTTAAGGAATCCCCCCGTGAGAAACTAATAAAAGTCAGTATGTTGGACATGTAAGATAGCATTTTTTTGCCCGTAGTTGTGGAATATCTCGCGTTCTGAACCGATTAGAAGAATACTGTCACCGAAAAAGTAGCTCACAAGACTAGCGCTTTCACATAGAAAACTCACTACGAGGCGGAAATCTCTTTAAGAATCCAGTCGGCAATAACATTGCAAATTCCTTCCGGCATTTTTTTTGAATTACTTAAAAAATTCCTCTCTGGGGTCTCCAGTTAGCCTAGTGGTTAAGGCTATAGATCGCCAATCCGGAGACGGCGGGTTCGATTCCCGTTCTGGTCGGAAAAATTTTCTCGACTCCCTGGGCATAGAGTATAATTGTACTTGCCTCACAATATACAAATTCATGCAATGACAGGCAAAGAAAGCCCTTCAATTAATAACTGTGGAAGTGCTCAAAGAACACTAAGTTGAAGCGAGGCAGGCCAAGTCCCAGTGCGGACGTAGAGCCATAAAGAAGAAGAAGAAGATTTCTCTCTGAGTTCTTTTACCATTATGTTTCGGATTTTTTTT
>NC_085138.1:340279720-340327799 GCF_035046485.1 Aedes albopictus
GGAGATTCCTCCGGATTCGTACCGGCATTTTCCAAGCTTAAAAAAAAATCTTTATGGAATTCTTCCTTGAGAATCTTCCAGGATTCCTGTTTTCCTGAAGTTGTCGTAGAGTTTCTGCATCATGATTTCTCCTGAAAACTTTCCGCAATTTCTTTCGGTTTCCTCTCGGGACTGCCAAGGACATCTTCCCGGGATTTCTGCCTGAGTGTCTATAAGAGTTACTCCTGGGATTTCTACTGGAGCTCCTTCAAGGATTCCTTCAGGACTTTTGCACGAACTTTCTGCAGAAGTTCCTCCCGGAATTTCTTCCGAAGTTTCTCCTGTAATTTCTTAAAGAAATTTTCAAATTTTCCGTAGAATTACTCCCGATATTTCTACATATTGGAGGCGAATGAATTAAAATTAATAAATTTAAAGCCTCAAAAAAAAAAAAAAAAAAAAAAAAAAAAAAAAAAAAAAAAAAAAAAAAAAAAAAAAAAATTTCTACAGGGTTTTTAGCCGGGATATTTCCTGCAGGTTCTTGTGGTTCTTTTGAATTTTCGCTTGAACTTTATCTTGTAGTTTCTCCCAATTCTCTCAGAAGATTGCTGCTGGCGTTGGTCCTGATGTTGGATGTCTTTCAGAATTTCTCCGGATTGTCTTTTATACTTTTGTATTTTTTTGTTCTTCCTAAGGTTTCTTTCAGAGCTTTTTTCATAGTTGTTTACAAGTAGTTGTTAACAAGTTTTTTTTTTGCAGTGACCCTGAACTTATTTTTTAGCAGATTTTGTCGGGATTATGCCCACAACTCTTCCCGGAATCCCTTACAGATATTGTCCCGAGATACTCGGTGCTTCTTCTGGGATTTCTTTAATAGTTGCTTCCGGAGTTCTTGCAGGTTATTTTTCAGGAGTTTTTCTAAATGCAGGGTTGTTACAACAGCGCGGATTTCGCGAATTCCGCGGATTTCGCGATTTTCGCGGATTTGGCGCGGATTTACCCATGGAATTTGGCCCTCGCGCGGATTTGGCGCGGAAATGATTTTTGTAGTGTCTACAGCGAAATATTTGAATGATTATCGACACTTGAATTAAAAATTATGAAATGTTAACCCTCCTAAGATGTTAGAACTTTCGCACCACGATAGCGTAGTGTACGATCAGCGTGCCTGACTGGGTCGTATTGACCCCAAAATTGTACTAGTGTATTTGGAGCAAGTTTTCGTTTTAGTTTACGACATTTGTTAACGAATTTCCTCAGCTCTTCAAAATATTTCTCTGAAGAAATTGTGCAACGATTTCTCCAATATTTCCATGGCGGGTATGATGTGCATCTTTATTCAACTTTCGAGTTTTCTCAAGCTCAATTTTCTCAAAAAAATCAATTTGTTTCTAGGAATTCCTTCGAATTCCGACTGTTGGTGATTATGTTGGGAGGTATGGCGTTCAGTCTTTGGAGGAATAACTCAAAATCGGATTCGTAAGCTTTCATCCGACGTTTTGGTTGCTATATTGCGCCTTCTTCTAAGAATTAACTATGCTCCGTTTTATCGTAAGTATGAGCCCACTGCATAGTAGGGTGGGGCGGGGCAAGATGGGTCGCGGGGCAAGATGGGTCAGTGCCATTTTCGGGCGCATTACTCATGTTTTGATTACGTTAATAATTTTGTTAGATGACCAGCATGAATATACAAAAGTTTAGGGCATTGATTGAAAAATTATTCACTTCCATTGGAAATAAAAAATAAAATGGTTTTTTGCCATTTTTCTTATGCGATACATCCCATATAATCTCCATATAAACGGCCGCGGGGAAAGATGGGTCACCTTGAATTTTGAACGTAGTTTTGGAGCATTCAAAAGTTATTTATTTTTTATTACAAGACTATCTCATAACTGACTTCAATCAAGCGGAATGAACGCTTAAAATTATAACATAAAATTATGATAATTTTTTAGTGAAAACATCGATTTTCAAGTCGCCTGAGGACCACTCGAATCGTAAAGTTTTTTATATTCCAAATAAATTTATAAAATGTTTACTAGTACCTCTTGTTTACTCAGTATGGATATGGAGCATATATGAATGCGGAACAAATTTTATATTTTGACGTTTTTCGTTGAGAAAATGTGAATTACCTAAAAGGTGACCCATCTTGCCCCGCCCTTTTTTTACGGCGCAAAATCGATCACTTTTTAAAACTGCTTGTTTAACATCATATTTTGTATTAAATGATCTTTTTATCAACTTTTAGCATAGCTAACTAGTGTATTGAAGAGTAGCGAACGAATACAAACCAATACGATTTGTATTTACAAAGTTATGGTGATGCATCCTTAGGTGACCCATCTTGCCCCGCCCCACCCTACACATTCGTCTCAGACGTAACGTAGTGTCCGCCGCCGGTGGCGATGTTCCTTTCAATGTAATATCCGAATGATATCCGTTAATCATAAGCTGAAAGGGTATTATTATTATTATATTTTATTAAAGACACTTTACCAAATAAGTTGGCATTCGTGTCCACGAAAGGGTAATAGTAATCTGCCCGAATTACTGGTACAATTTTGAAAGGCACCTGCTTATATTTTAAAAAGAGATTTCTAGATAAGTCCCTAGATTTTTTTGGGAAAAAATCTTTAAGAGGAATCCTAGAGGAAACTTCTAGTAGAAACTTTGGCGAAAAATTCTAGGGGATCTGTGCAGGCATTACTGGATATATTACTGCAAGAATTCTTGGAGAAACTTCTAAAAAATCTAAAAAAGAACTACTAAGGCATTACTTAAAAAATGTTCGAAGTGATCTTATGATAATGCTTCATGCGTATCCTTCTCAAATTCATATTGGTTTTAAAAATTCCTAAAAATAAATTGTATCGGGTTACTGTTTCCAAAAATATTCAGCAATACTGAAAGTTCAAAGTTTTTTTTAGTTTCTTTTAAAATTTCTCCAGTTTCTTTTATATTTTTCCCACGAATGCAGTACCTGCATGTTTCTTCTAAGATTTTGTCTAATGAATTCTTTTCAAAAATTACCCAATAGATTTTTAAGGAATGTTTTTGAAATTTTAAAAATTACGAGAGTTTTGCCGAAATGTCTTCAAACTCACTTTCAGAAAGCATGAGTTGCGTTGATTTACGAATCAACAGTTTATTCTTCTTCCAGCGCTCAACTAGTCCATACCAGTTGAATGGATTTAATGGATTTCTTCAATAACGTGAAGAAATTAAAAAAAAATACATTCCCGCGATTTGGCGCGAATTTATTTCCAGTATCGCGCGGATTTGGCGCGGATTCAAATTTGGCGCGGATTTTTTTCCATCCTTCTCGTAACAACCCTGTAAATGTCGAAATGTAGGATAACGCGAAGAACTTCAAGAAAAATATCGGAAACCTCTCTGAAATAAATCTTTGGAAGATCCGCGCAAGCGTCTTGCTAAAATCCCGAGAGAAAATGTTGGAAAGCTATCCCGGAAAACCAGTGTAGGAAATTCCTGAAGGAGTTTTTGATAAATTTTGGAAGGATATCCGGGAGAAAAGTTCTACGCGAGAACTTCTGGAAGTTGTATATCAGGAAAACCTCCAAAAGGAATCCCGGGAACAACTCTCAGAAATCTCAAAAGAATAGCGACAAAATTTCGGAAAGGAACTATTTATGAGAGCAAAAACGTTAAAGACTACTGGATGGATACTTGGGAGAACTGGATAAAGGCAGAACAAAAAACTTCGACAAACCTCCAGGAAAAAACCTTTGATAGATAAGAAAGAACTCGCGGGAAGAATTCTGTGAGCAACTGCGAAAGAATTTGAAGTAAGAATCGATGTAGAAATCCAAAAGGAATCTGGGAAGGAAAGAAGTATGTATAATGGAGAGAATTCAAGAATTCAAGAAAGAATCATGGGAGAATTTTGAGAAAAATCCTCAAACAAACTTCGGAACGAATTCTGTATAGATTCAGAAACAAATCTGTGAAGGAATTCCTAATTCTTGATAGAGTTCTTGAGAAGCATTATCGGAATAAAAAGACACTACACCGTCTTCAACCAGAGGTTGTACAGACTGAACAAGCACTAACATTGGACAACGGACATCACACGAAACACCCAGTTTGATGAAAAGTTTTCCCCGACTGGAGCGGGAATCGAACCCACACTCCGAGGCTTACGACTAGATGACTGACGCCTTTAGCCGCACGGCCACGAATAGCCAAGATATTCGGCACCTCCCGTTGTTATTCAATACTGTTGATATGCTATCGTAATTTCCCGTTTTTTGCTTAATTTTTTTTGAAATCTCAATATTACCACTCCACCAGCACGGAGGACAGACGTCCAAGTCCAGTTGCAAAACTGTAGGTGCAATCAATTGAACGGTAATATCGTCTGTGGAATCATTTATTTAACGCCTAAATGTTTTTGTTTTCGGTGGAAATGTCTAAGCTGTTTATTTCCAGGGAGTGGCCAAAAAAAATATGAGAAAAATCTTAAAATAATCTTTAGTCGATTTTTGCATTATTTTCGAAGAAGTTTCGCAAAGAAAAGTTTTTAGAATAATACGGCGATTAGGAGGACTTCTTGTGTAATAAATCTTACGCATTTCCCCTATATTTTTACTCAATTATTGAGGATACTTCTGTATAGTTCTTGGAAAATATTAAAATTTTGTAGAATGTGGGCTTATTTTAAAATTTTCAATAATTATTTGAAAATGTCAATTAATATTTGAAAATAAGCCTAAAATTTATAAAATTCAAGTGTTGCTCATAAACCGAACAGAAATATCCTCAAAAAATAAGTAAAAATTTTAAGTGAAAATACGCTAGATTTATCATCAGAAAATTTCATCATATCTCTGAATTCAAACTGAGTCCCTAACTTTCAGAATTACAGAAGTTTCTTTGGGGGTTTCCATTGGAAGTTCCACCAGAAATTTCTCCATGAGTTTGTTTTCTGAGATTCCTTGAGGTATTCCGTTTTCCTCTACGAATTCCTGTAGGAGTTTCCTCTTGGATGCCTTTTTGGAAATTTGGACTGCTTTTAGATGTCCGCAAGTAGTTTCTTCTGGGATTCCTCTTGATGATATCGTACGATTCTGCACAGTTCGGGAGTAATTCGCGAATAGGGCGTAACTAACAAAGCAATAACAATGCGAAAACAACAACCGAATTTTGCTGATCAAATTTTAATTCCTATTTAGAAGTAATACAGAATAATTCAACTTAAATAAGGTTAATTGATATAGTTCTGACATAGTTTCTTGTTTTTCTAAGAACACTGCACGAATTTGATATTTTTTGCACTAAAAATTGCATTTATTTAATTACGCCTGAATTGATACCTGAGAATGCTAATTTCGCCCAATACTATGCGCCTCGAATCGATATTATTTTCAGAATCGCCTTTTACTATTCGCCTTGTTTATGATTTTGACAGAATTTCGCCATTTGCTTTCGCCGTGTTTACGTTTTGATTTCAGTTTCGCCTTCTACTATCGCCGTGTTTACGTGTTGATTTCAGTTTCGCTTTTCACTTTCGTAAACAAAACACCAAACAAAACAAAGGAGTAGAAGGCGTAATTCTTGTTTTTGTTCGTTTGAAATAGAATGGGATTACGCCTTTCACTAAATCAGTGATTTTCAATAGTTAGAAAAGTGATATCAAGGAAACTTTGTGAGCATTTAGAAGACAAATCTAGCTTCTTTTCACTCCTGCAATTACTCAAATTGTGTACATTTTGTTGGTTACGGCTATTTCGCTAATTATTACGGAGTTATCTGTAGGAATTAGATGAGAACTTTTGAATACTTAAAAGAATTCATGATCTTTTAATTATTTTTTTGAGGAATTTTTTTTTAGGAATTCCTTCTGAGATTAAGACAGATGTTCCTTCTTGAATTTCATCTGAAGATTCTGCAAGGATTGCTTCAGGAGTTCAACCAAGCTGCAAATTGTATGAGACGCAGAAAATCACGGACTTCGGTAATATTTTACCGAAATCTCAACCCTTAAGTTTTGTTTACCGGAAAAAAATCGGTAAAGCTGGCAACATTTACCAAACTTCGCTAACGTTTGACAGATGAACGATAGCGTTTTACCGAAAGCCTTCTGGGATTACAGCATTTTTGGGATTACTGCAGGAGCTTCTTTGAAATTCCTGTTGGGAGTTTCTTCTAGCATTCAGTCTCTCTGGAATCACCTGTGAAATTCTAGCAGAATGTCCTACTGGAATTCTTTCAAGAGTTTCATCAGGAGGTCCTTCAAGAGTTCATTCTGGATGAAGTTTTTCGGATAATCGCATACTTAACTTTTGTAGGAATATTTAACCCTTTGGAGACGGAATTTTAACCTTTCTGGATGCAACCTCGCTGATCAAGAACACGTTTATAATGGCGATTTTCTAGGCTGGGCAAATATGACCCATCCGTCCCCAAAGGGTTAAAGAAACTACTAAAAGGATTTTATGTTCATAAAGTAGGGTATTGGTTACCTTATTAAGCATGTGGCTCCCATTTTCATCCTACGTAAAACAAAGGATAAATCGTTGTTGGTTTTGTTTCATATGTATGTTTTCTTAGAAGTGAGCACGCATGAAAACAAAAAGAACGAAATCAATCGGTGCCATAATCGCTTGTTTTCGAACAGGATAAATATGGGAGCGTGAGATTACTGATAGCACACATACCCTAGTTGTTACATTTGTAAAGTAGTTTTACGAATTTGCATTCTCCAATTCATGGAAAATTCTTTGAATATTCACAGTTAAACAGACACTCGGAGATCGGTAATGAAATTTACCGGACTCGATCGGTAATTCAGAAAATAGCCGACTTTTCGGTAAATTTCTGCAGATTTGCCGAAAAATGTAAACAAAATTACAGAATTTCGGTAAATACATGCTGAATTACCGAAATTGGTGATACTTTTTACCGAAATCATCTGTAAAAGAGCCTTAACATCGAATTCGGTATAAAATTACCGAACGTTCAGTAGTTGACGCTTCGGTAACTTGTTGGAAACGTCAAATGCCGAGCGAGTGTCGAGTTTGTGCAACTAGGACTGATTTGCTCTGAGTGTGATTAAAGATTTGAAATGCATATTACTAGGATCACCCTCCCCCTGGATATTCGATCTTGACGCGATGGGAGGGCTTAACCCATTAGCACTTTAGCGCCAGTTCATTCACCACCGCTTGGGCTTTGAGCTAGATCTATCTAGTTTACGAGTTGAGCGCAAGTGAAGGAATCGCCGTAAGTGCTAATGGGAACCAAAGGAGTATCCGTCGTGCATTTATCACAAGTCAAAAACAAATTATAATTCAGCTTGCATAGACCTAATCTTTGCATTCTTTGAATTTTCTCAAATTTAACAATAATTGTTAAATTTAACGTAACGCAAGAGTGGGTAGAGGAGGTCTCTGCGTTACACTCATCATTCGTTACTTGAATTCGTTAGTACACAGGACAGGGGACGCTAGGATAAGTTGACTTACAGCCTTACAGATTAGATTCATTACAATTAGAAAATTATGGACTGATTAGGTAAAGATAAAACTGTTGATTACACTAGTTTACAGCATTTTTGAACTCGGTAAGCTGATGATCATTTTTGGTGTAGAATCATGCCCTGAGTTCGAAAACGCGAAGGAAAAAAATTACAGTAGAGCGGAAATTTTTTCGACTTTCCATACAAGGTTGATGATTTGAAATCGATTTTTGTTCTATTTTTAAGCAAAGTCGCTCACTTCAAACATCTCATTCTCCGTAATCAATGCTCCGATTGAGCTGAAATTTTTACTGTAACTCGCCCACATATGATATGTCAAATAAACGTCGAGAAAGAATTTTTCAGTTGGTTTTTACTTACTGAAAAAATACATTTCTTCAAAAATTTTTGGGAATTTTGCTAAAATTTAAGAAGATCGTCCCTAAAACTCGCCAATATCTAGAGTTTCATCAATCTGACGCAAATCCTGTATTCAGATGATCGAATGGTATTGTATTCAGCTTTTAATTTATTGAAAAAGATTTAAAATTGGTTGAACAAAACGCAATATATTTGAATTTTAGTAAATTACATATTTTGAAAAGTTACAAAACTCGATATTGAGCTAAAACTCAAAAACTGTTCTACTTTAAATTTTTTGAAGGTCGGTTTCGAAATCAGCACTAAATTGTCCTTCAAAAATTTTGTTCGTTGACTGAAGTTCACGACTTTCGTTTTATTTTGTAAACTTGTGTTATAGGAGTTTATATTTGTATGTATTTCTTATTTTTATGGGTTTTGTGAATTTATAAAAGTTGACAAATAATCATTATCATTTTTATTTTTGACAAAAATCAGTTGACTGAACTTTTTTGTTTTTACATCTTAGACGGTATTATTTCACTGATAAAAAAAAGCAGGAATTTAGTTAGGACTTAGGACGGTTGACATTGTAAAGGGTTACGATGGATATAATATTACTTTAGACTGAGATGATCACAGATATGCAGAAGACGACTAGCGAAATTAGAAACACAATTTGATACATTATTGACTATATTTTGACAAATAGGCTTTGACAAATTTCTTTACAATATCGAATGGAAGCTCAAAAAGTGTTATCTAACACTAATATGAGAGTTATTTGGGGATGATGCTGGTGCTGTCAATGACTAACATCGGTTATTGACACTATTGGTAATCAGCTTGAAATAATTTTCAGAATGTATTATAAAATAACTGAGGATATTATCGGATTATTGTTTGGGGAAGCTGTCAGAAAAACTAGTTGCCCATATGAGCATGAGCATGAGCATGAGCATAGATGACCGCACAATTCGTAGTTGCTACTCCGTGATTGACCAGAGCAATCGAAATTGCACAAGGAACCAATGAATAGGGCTTGGGACTAGCTTACCATTCTCAATGTACACAGGTCAAGAGCTCTCAACTTTAATAAGGTGTCAGAAAAACTAGTTGCCCATATCGGCTAAAAACGCTAGCTCTGGTAGCTGTCTTCAAATAATTTTCAGAAATATCAAATCTTTAAAAATTAGCTACGACACATTTTTTTTTTTCTTTTTGCTCTTTGTATATTTTTTAAGAATAGTACTCTGAAGGCGTTAACATAGACATAGACACCTTTTTTTTATCTCTGAATGTTGTCCAGTGACCTCGGAGATTTTCGATTATTGAATTATTGTTCAATTATTAAATCATCTTTGAAGCTTCCATTCGATCAAAACACTAGTGCGATGGGAAAAGTTAAAAACAGTATTTTTAAAAACTACTACGACCCAATGCTAATTACTACACACTTTGCTCAAGTTGATGACATCGTCTAGTCCATCGTGAGTATTGGTCCTAGTAGGGGGAAAGTTGGGAAAGGGTCCAGGCTTTGCTATCAGCTGTCCTGCAGCTCCACCTGGTCACTCTTAAAAAAAAAACAAAACAAAAATATTTATAATAAGGAATTCCTGCATTTTATCATAAATGAATCTGAAAGAATCTAAAGAAGGAATTTGTGGTTCAATCCTTAGACGGCATTCCTCGAGAAACCCTCAGGAAGATTTGATTAAATTACTGGATACATTGCAACAGGAACACCAACGTAACATATGGCAACGCATATAATCTGTGGTAGATAGTTCAGAGACGAATTTAGCGACAGTTGCTGTATTGACAAGGCATGACATACAAATTAGCCATTTCCATCTAACGGATAGTTAAAAAACAGGGTTTAAGAGGTTACCTAGATAGAAATTGACACAACGAGAGTAAGGTTCTTAAACTGAAGCCACCACCATTTCAAGTCTGCAAAAAATGTTCGTTGCTGTCGAAGATTGATCTGATCAACTCTCACCGTAGCCACCATCTAAACTAGGCAGCATAACACTTCGCAATTGCAGGATAGAAACGAACAGCAGCGATCAAAACAAACCGATTAAGGAACGTCAACTCAGTAGAGTATCTGGTGGTCTCAGAAATACAAGAACTGGTGCACCTTCGTTTATCATGTTAAGGACGTACCTCAACTATTGAGAGTGCCCGGATGAGCTTGAGCTTTATTGGCCGCCCAGCTACACTCATACACGGAACCAATGAGACTAACGAACCAGGGACTAAGCAGGCATATCTTCAGTGTGTGAGTGCTGGTGATCTTCTATGTTTAGGCGACAATGGCGCCTGCCACGTCAGGTTGCAGGTCAATGTGGGGAAGGGGAAAGAAGGGTTGCAATAGTTTGTAACCACAGCAGACCGAATATACCTCTGCGTCTGCACAAATTCATGCGGATGTTGGTGTTAGTGTTCGTGGCATATGGTTGGCAGAGGGTTCACACTTTGGTGCGTGAACGTCAGGTGTAAGGTGTTTATTACTCTGCAGATACGCGGCACAGTTTGCTTGATTGTATAACTCGTAGGCGTTATCTAATAGATTCATAATGTGCTGTGAAAGTTGGAAGGAAGCAAAACGGCTTTTTTAATCCGTTTCTGTTCTATCAATGGCTACGAACCTATAAATATACTTGAATTATATATGTAGAGAAAAAAGAGAGATAGTAGATAGAAAGATACAAAGTAGGAGGAAAGAGACGAGTCAGAGATTGAATCCAGGACCTTGTGCATATGAATCAGAAGTGGTAGCCACTAGATCACCAAGGCCGTCTTTTAACTATTGAGAGTGCCCGGATGTCCCACAAACTCCATTACTGATTAGATTTTTAGTAGACTACCTCCTGATTATTCACTTCTGGTCCTTATAAGTCCTTACTTATAGCGACCATTGTATATCAGAAATATTGCCTTGAAGCAAACAAAACTAGCTGTTTTGAGTTTCAACCGTTTTTGTCCCACTATGCGTTGTTGATCTGGTGGTATCGTATCGGTGTCACATGGTCACCACCACGGGACTCAGGAGTCAGGACTGTATATGAGAGAGGGAGAGAGCCGCCGCCGTGCGTGGTTGGTCGATGTTTGTCGTCAGCGACACTCCGTCGACGACGACGGCACTACTATCGAATTACCAATAACAAAAGATAACACATCAGAACGGCCCGTGTCTTGATCGTGCCGCATACTTCCAGCGCGGTGCAGTTTGGCATCGCAAAAAAAAAACTGACAAAATATAATTCAATCTGGGTCCCCTCGGTGTCCTCCCCAGATGACCACTACACAATATGCATCACCGTATCTGGTCAATTTGCAGTTGTCGGGAAGAAACGAATACAGCTGACTTGACATGTGATTTGTGGTGGCGGCGAGGGTGGCCATCGAGAACAACGAGGCACAAAGGTGACGCGCAAGAATGACAGAAAGTCACGCGCTCGACGCACCACACCGCACCAGCAAGCCAGCCAGCAATCGAGACCAACGATATTAAGTGAGTGAGTGGTGGACAAAGTAAACAATATTGCTACTGCTGCTGCTGCTGCTGATGCGGTTGCTCTAAATTTAGTTTAGTGGAAAATTGGTTTCGCGAATTTGCGGCGACGATAACGGTTGATTGGCTGCTTGGGCGTGTCTGTGATAACGGACACGATTGCTCAAGGTTTGAAGCAAAGTAGTATTATTGAGAAGTTTTTCATTGGGACACGTAAAAAACGTCATAGTTAGGCCATACCTTCACATTACTTTCAAAAACTAAACAAGTTGCATAATTTTACTATTACTTTAGAGCTTTTAGTAGAACTTGTTACTTCAGACTCTAGTTTAATTTAAAAACGCTTCACTAATACTTTACTTTTGCAAAAGAAAATAAAAAATGAATAACTCTTTTAAAGAAAAACTAGAAAGGACGAGCAAATTCCTTTTAATTCTACTACTGTGCTTATCTTCGGACAGATAGGCCTATTTCGTCTGTGACTTACAGACTTCTTCAGTGTCAAGTGCTTGACACTGAAGAAGTCTGTAAGTCACAGACGAAATAGGCCTATCTGTCCGAAGATAAGCACAGTAGTAGAATTAAAAGGAATTTGCTCGTCCTTTCTAGTTTTTCTTTAAAAGAGTTATTCATTTTTTATTTTCTTTTGCAAAAGTAAAGTATTAGTGAAGTGTTTTTAAATTAAACTAGAGTCTGAAGTTGCATAATGCCTATCAAATTAGTTGAACAACGATGAACATTTCATAACAGCTATTTGTCCAACCAAGCTTGTCAACTGTTACATAAAGTCCTAAACAGTCTAACTAATCTTATTCTTTTGTTATGTTGCAATTAGAAATCCTCCTAACGGAATACTCTGCGTAAGAATTCAAAGTTCTGCATCCGTGAAACAACCTGGAGGCTCAATTAACAATCTAACGAGATCCAAACCGCACTCCATGAGCTAACCGACCCATAAACGCAAAATGCCGCGTTGCACTGCTTCCCCTGTAAATTTGCACAGGAAATGAAATCATCACTCTCTAGCAATTAGTTACTTACTTTCATTGTGCTGCGCAATTTTTTGTTCTCGTTTTTTTGGCAACTGTGTGTCGGGCATTGTTCAGTTCAAACTGACCAAAAACGTTTGCCGCCAGCACCATATTTAATTGCAAGTCGTGTGTTGCTGCAACCGCTCATGTTTAGTGAACATGTGCGGTGCTAAGGTGGGAGCATTGGGCCACTCGGTGTCCCTGGTCTTTGGTGGTCTTTCCTAAGCGCAACTGAGACCCCATGAATCATCGCTGAGACCTTGTTACAAGTACAAGTACAAAGTACAAGTACAAGTAAATTCTAAAAGTGTAATCTGTAATATTTCCCCAAATTAAATTCACATTTGTAGTGCTCTAGAATAATAGAGCATTATGAGATCTCATCATTCCCATTTTGATGGCCTACCTTCAGGTCATTTCGAGCAAATATTGTCTAGAAGACATGTGTAAACCCTTCCCTAACAGAGACATCAAAAGTGTAGACGTATGTCATATTGAAGCCTGAATCAGAATGCACCCTTAGGATTAGAAAATCCTAAACCAAACTCAATCTATTAAAGCAACTAACGTTACGAACAAAAAGGCAACCTACTAGAAAAACAAACACGAATACGGGGTTGGCTGATGGACCAACGCACCTGCGACCACCTCAACCGCCCCTGAGATCCCCTAAAGCGCCTCTGAAAACTCCTAGAATCCTCCTGTTACCCCCTGAAACGTCCCTGAAATCCCCTGAAGTGCCATAGAGTTCTCTTAGAATATCCCAGAGACCCCCTGAAATTCCAGATAACCCCAGAAAACTGGGGATCCTCTGGAGTGCTCCTGAGACCCCCTGAATCAGCGATACGAAGTTTAAATATCAACCGCTATTTCGAACTGAAGTTGAGACATTTGAGTTCCTATTTACCATAGGAATATCAATTGACTGGCCTCTGAACATCCAATCAACACTAACCCACAACATTCAGGTGCTCATTGAAGTGCTACTTCTACCTTTTGATTATCTCTCGTTTGTCCCTCGAGAGGCCCCCGTCCTTATCCGGCTCGCGACACAAAACCGTTGCGGGATGCGTAGAGATTCTGGTTGAACTTTCGTGTTTTGTAAGAACGGCACATCTGTTCCATTTCTTCGTATTCTGCTTCTATCAGGCGGCGTTTTTTCTCCTGAAGGAGGCGGGTCTGATGTTTCCGCTTACGTTTATAACGTTGCAAGTTCTACCGGGTTCCTTGCTGAAGCATTACTGTCCGCCCTATGAAGCTGATCACCAATATTAACTTCTTTTCCCAATCAGCCTAGATAACTGTGTAGTGTCGGTAGCGGTTGGTTCAACTGGCTAAGAATAGCACTACGGACTGCCTGTTCCAGTGGTAGGAGTCCACTAATCAGTTCCCCGTAATTCAAGGTGTTATGCGGCTTCATGCTTACCGTGCCTAGGAATTAATGGTTAGGGGAGTCTTATAAAAGCCTAATCGCAAAAGGAATCTATGGAGTACCCGGGCACCCTCCACAATATTTTGCCCTCACTGCGCTAACCGGAGCAATAGCGCGGTGGACCTTGTGTTTCTCCGAGACAATCAGCTGCCCTTCTTCAATCTCATATTTGAGGCTGAATGAGAACGGCATTATGAAGATGTTTAATTAGTTTAAATTTTCACCTATATGGTTTCGCATTATGCGTTTTACACAGTGTATTCTGTGCATCCTCGCCTCTGGCGCATTCAAATCGATACCGATCTGGCTTTATTGTTGCTGTTCTTTTTTTGTGCTGTGATTGTTAAGAGTTTAATCTTGCCTAGTTTGGGTAATGGCTACGGTTAGGATAGCTCAGATCAATCTTCAGACCAAAAGAACAGCAACGATCAATCTTTGCAGACTTATGCAAAATGGTACAGCCCAAGTGGCGTTAGCCAAGAACCTTACTTTCGTAAGAGGAATTTCTATCTAGGAAACCTTGTGAATCCGGTGTTTGCTACTTTCAGTAAAAATGAAATGGCAAACTCGCGTGTCATGCCTCGAGCATGTGCGCTTGTCAACAACGCAATCGTTGCTACACTCATCTCTGAACTAACTACTAGAGATGTATGTGCTATCACAATCGATGTATCTGTTGGAAAACTCAACAGGAAATACGTTTATTGTTCGGTTTATTTACCGCATGATGAACCATCCCCTATGGATGCTTTCAAGCAAGTCATTGCATACTGCACTTCTAAAGGCCTTCCGCTAATTGTTGGCAGTGATGCTAATGCTCACCATATAATCTGGGGCAGCTCAGACATCAATTTGAGAGGCTCCAGTTTGATGGAATACTTAAGTAGTACAGATCTTGGATTACTTAACATAGGCAACCGCCCATTGCTCAAGCAGAATAAGTCACGAGCTGACCAATTGGCATGTGTCAGATGAAGAATCTTTATCTGACCATCGCTACATATTTTTTGAATATGTGAATGTTACTTCGCAAACTTTGCGTTTCAGGAACCCCCGATCAACCAACTGGGATCTCTTTACCGATTTGGTTGCAGCCAAATTTCATTGATACTTACCATCCATTGACACTCCAAGTGATTTAGATGATACCATTGAAACTACAACGGCCTTCATCATGGAAGCTTTTGAAGAAGCTTGCCCTCTGCGGTATGTGAAGACCACAAGAGGAACCCCTTGGTGGAACTCTGACCTGGCGAAGCTCAGGAAACAATGTAGAAAGAGTTGGAACAGACGGCGTTCGGCTTGATCGGAGGCTTTCAGGTCGGCTCGCAAGGCTTACCAGAAAGCTCTTCGGTCTGCTGAACGATCCTGGAAAAACCTTAGTACATTTTTTTCCAGTCTGAATGAAGCCAGTTAGTTGAACAAAATCCTTGCAAAATCTAAGGATTTTCAAGTAAACGAACTTCGTTTGCCAAATGGTGATTTCACTTCCTCTAATGAGGAAGTTTTGGAATGCTTATTCAGTACACACTTCCCCGGATGTGTGGATATTACATCTTCGGATAAACCTGATGTCTTTTCTTGTAGTTATGATTCTTTAGCTTCGGCTCGAAGTATCATAACTTTAGAATCGATTGAATGGGCACTAAATAGCTTTGCTCCTTTCAAACCTCATGGGGCAGATGAGATTTATCCTATTTTGCTTCAGAAGGGATTTGATCATTTTAAACATGTTTTGAATCAACTACTTGTTTGCAGTTTTGCTACAGGGTATATTCCCAAATCCTGGAGAGATATTACTGTAAAGTTTATTCCGAAAGTGGGTCGTGCGTCGTATGAAGAGCTTCAGACCTATCAGTTTGTTCTCTTTTCTTCTGAAACGCCTAGAACGCATTGTCGATCATCACATCCGTGATGTTCATCTGGCCAATGTGCCTCTTCATGTGAACCAACATGCCTACCAATCTGGAAAGTCCACTGTGATTCTTCTACACAAAGTTGTTTACGATATCGAGAAGGCATTCGCTCAAAAGCAGTCCTGCTTGGGTGTTTTCTTAGATATCGAGGGTGCCTTTGACAACGTGCAACGTTTCGATGCCATATTGGAAGTCGCACGGGGTCATGGTATATCTCTAATGATTTCCAATTGGACTCACCAAATGCTCAAAAACCAACATCTCTTCTCGACATTGCGTCAAGCGACGATTAGAAAATTGAGTGTTTGTGGATGCCCCCAAGGGGGAGTCTTGTCACCGCTTTTGTGGAATCTCGTAGCAGATACGCTGTTGAGGTAACTCAATAATAGCGGTTTTCCTACTTATGGTTTTGCCGACGACTATCTAACATTGTTAGTCGGTATGTGCATCAGCACCCTTTTCGACCTGATGCAAAACGCTCTTCAGATAGTTGAGGGTTGGTGTCGCAATAATATGGCCTTTCGGTAAATCCGAATCAAACGTCTATTGTTCTTTTTACGGAAAGGCGAAACCGTAATGGTGTTCGACCTTTGCGTCTCTTGGATTCTGAAATCAATGTGAATGAACAGGTAAAGTACGTTGTAGATATTTTTGATTCCAAGCTTTCCTGGACACCTCATATTGAGTTCAGAATCAAGAAAGCTTGCATAGCCTTCGGGCAATACCGGCGAAACTTTGGTACAACTTGGGGTCTTAAACCCAAGTATATCAAATGGATTTACACAACTGTTGTTCGCCCAATATTGGTCTATGGATGTCTTGTGTGGTGGCAATAGGGCGAAGTGAGAACGTTCCAATCAAAATTAGGATGTGCTTAATGGCGATGTCTGGAGCGTTCTCTTCAACTCCCACGGTAGCGCTCGAAGTTCTCTTTGACACTGCCCCACTACACATTTATCTCAAACGAGAAGCACTTTCTTACACTTATCGCCTTGGGTACTCGGTTTACTAGAGGAAACCCTCGTGAACCGCAGTTCAACACACACCTCGTTGTTTCCACTTTTGGTGAATTAGGACAAAGTTGTCCTTGCTCCAAGTGGTCTTACAATTGCTTGTAATTTTCCATATAGGACATTCTCCACGAAATTCCCTTCCCGGGAAGAGTGGACATCTGGTTATCTGGAGAGAAGTATTTCAGACGGCATCGTATGTTACACTGGTGGCTCCCTTCTCGAAGGTCGAGCAGGTGCTGGTGTTTATTCTCGTGAGCTAAGGATGCATCAGTCTTTCTCACTTGGTAGACACTGCACCGTTTTTCAGGCCGAAATCTTTGCTCTTATGTACGGCAATCGACACTTCAGCAGGAAAGTAATATACTTCTGTTCAGATAGCCAGGCTGCTATTAAAGCACTTGCTTCGGCCAAATCTAGGTCGAAGGTAGTTATCGCTTGTCGAACTCAAATCGAGGAGTTGAATTCAGCAAACGCTGTTCACCTTGTATGGGTACCTGGACATTCTTCCATCGCTGAAAAGGAATTGGCTGACGAATTAGCTCGCACTGGAGCATCACATGCCTTCATTGGCCCTGAGCCAGCTATTCCGGTGCTGGGTAAAGCTTCAGATTGACACCTGGGCTGCCACTCAGCACAAACAATACTGGAATAGTTTGGAGTCATGTCGTCAAACAAAATTGTATTGTATTGAGCCATCTATAGGGGTGGCGAAGTATCTAACGAATCAGTCAAAGCAGAATTGTAGCATGCTGGTCAAAGAATTAACTGGCCACTGTCGGCTCAGCTATCACATGGCGAATATTCAGCAAGCTGATTCATTTGCATGTGATAGCTGTGATTCCGATTATGGAACTTCGTATCATTTGATATGTAATTGTCCAGTTTTTGCGCAACTGCGTTTCCGAGCACTCGGGCTTCAGAAACCTGAATCTTCAGGACGTTCTGTTGTTCTTGACCCGCTATGGTAAAGAGCTTAAGGCTCTCTTTACGCTTCATGCGTTATTGTTTGTTACACACATTATTGTTGTTACACACCAACAAAAATTCTTCAAATTGTTCTGGGAAGGACATTAAAAAAGTTTATGATCGCAGCTATGTCAAATTATCTCGTCACAATCCAACAACCATTATTTAACCTTGTTTTGATGGTCGCCAAAAGTGACAGTGAATCACGTATCACCAAAGTCATTATGACACTCGGTAGCTGACAACCCTACAATCAACTGAACTTATATCCAATTCCAATTATCGTAAAACCATAACCCAACTGGATACCGCCAGGTATTACTGCTTCGTGGCAAGTCCCATAATGGCACTGACTGGCTTGAACGCGGCGATGCTGGCTGACCATCCACCGAAGAACAACGCAGTGCGAATTTCGCTGGAAACTCGAACCACATCACAGAGGAGAAACACGCAAAGCAACGCACGGACGGACCGAACGAGCGAGGAGAAAGATAATGAACCCATCGGAATAATTGAACCAGTTCCAGATACCGAAGAGAGCTGATCGAACAGTCGCGGCGATGTTGCAGCGCGGTAAGGCCAAATGGTGGCGGAATGGTGGTGGACGGTGGCGATGTCTATTTTTGGCACTCGCACCATAACAACCGCAAAATCCACCGTGGAACAACGGCCGCCGTCGCCGCCGAATGCCATAGGCCCCCGGCGCGGAGCCCCCAGCCCGGCAGCAAGTCGCGCAAAATATGATGACTAAGGCAGAAATGATGGTTGCGTTTGCGTTTTCTCATGATCGGTTCGGTCGGTCGGTCGATTTGGCAAGGCCGCGGATGGGATAGGCTGTCCGGGACGGACAGGCAGATGATGGAAAGGAAAGACCCCGTGTAGCACTGCGTAATGGACAAGTTTTGTTTCTTCTCCTTGCAAAGCTGCTGCTGCGGGTGTTTGGTTGACGAGCAATCTGCTTTTTTTTTTGAACAGTGACGTTCACCGGAGAGTGACATGGGCTGGCGCTTTCACCGAGGTCCTACACACGTCCATGGGGCATGAATGGTTGCAACAGTATGGTCTGTTACTGTAATATTGACAGTGGTAACATTTTTTGTCAGTGAACAATGTCTGATATACGGTGGCCGAACAAAAAAAAATCGCAGTACAATGAAAGCAACTAATTGCGACGGAGCGATGATTTCATTTCCTGTGCAAGTTTGCAAAAAATAATCATTGGCATTTTGCGTTACGAATATGTTAGCTCATGGATTGGGATTTTCAATTTGCTAGAGTCACTCTCAATCTGCAGATTATGTGCTGATGGAAATCGTGTATTGTTCTCTCAAATTCTATTCTATTACACATTGTGCTAAAAATGGTCTTAAAAAGCCGATCCGTCCGGATTGAACGAAACAGGGGGTTGCTACCATTGCATTGGTAGGTCCTCAGCAACCACAAATTAGGATGGGTCAGAGGGAGGACGCCTCTTGGACTATTGTGGAACGGAAAAAAATAAGAAGGTAAAGGATAAGCAGGGGCATAGGGACACCAAATCTAAGAGACCTAGGAGGGTAGATACCAAGCGCGAGAAGGGTAACCAGCTCGTCATCAAGATTGAAAAGTCTAAGTACTCGTAAGTTTTGAAGGTGATGAGTAGCGACGCCAAGCTCGTGGATATGGAAGCTGACGTGCACAGTATTAGGTACCGGCCAGAGTGGACGCGTCACGCGGCGCGACGCGGAAATTTGCACGCAAAGGAATAACAATCATTAATAAGGAGCTGTCAAATTGTATGAGAAATCCGCGTCGCGTCGCGTGACGCGTCCACTCTGGCTGTACCCTTAGATGTACTCGTGATACGATCATCGAGCTCAAGCGCGACAAGGAGCGTAAGGATGCCGCCTACAAAGCCTGGTGGAAGAGGTCCTTGGCGAGAGTGTCGAGGCGGAATCGACTCTGAAAAACCTAGACGAGATTACTGACGTGGAAGAGCTCATCCCGGCACTGCGGCAACAGTGCGAGGTGCAGTTGGCCACTGCAGTTGTTCGGCTACGGAAGGACCCGGCAGGTACACACGTAGCCTTGGTACAGCTACCTGTGGCGGATGCTAACAAGTTCGTTAAAGTAGGGGAGTTCAAAGTGGGCTACACGAGCCACCGGACGCTTGCTTCAGGTGTCGGAACCAGAGCACAAATCAAGGGGCTGCAAAGACCCTAATAAGAGCAAGTTGAGTAGTAGATGGCACAAGGCACAAGGCTGCTTGAGTCCACCCAAGTGTTTGATTTGTTCCGGGAAATCTGCGAACACGAAGCACCCAACTGGAGGTTCAAAGTGCCTGGCCTTCAGAAGAGCCGTAGCTGACAAATCATAGTGCAGGTAACGCAGCAGAACCTGAACCACTGTAACGCAGTCCAGCAGTAACTGCCTTTGTCAGACATTTTCTGAGTGGAGGACGGATATCGTCATCATAGCGGATCAAGGGTGTACCCGCCGGTAACGGCAATCGGGTCGCGGATGGGCCCGGAAAATTGGCGACGATATGGACGACGAGTAAATACTCTGTCCAGTAGTTGGTGTCTTCTACTTACGACGGCTTCGTGGGCGGCAAAGTAAACGGGGTCTTCTTCTGTAGCTGTTATGCGTCTCCACGGCGGCCGAACGAGCAGTTCACGCAGATGCTGGAGGTCGTTGGTGATAGCGGGTGACTTCAATGCCTAGGCCGTGGAGTGGGGAAGCCCTTTTTACGAACCAGCGGGTTCAGATTCTGCTAGAGACTTTGGCCATGCTAGATGTCGATCTGGCTAACATCGGTACCAAAAGTTCCTTTAGTTGCAATGAAGCGGAGTCGACAATAGACGTTACTTTTTGTAGTTCTGGCCTTACAAGTAGTTCGAACTAGATGGTAGACGATGCATCGAACTAGATAGTAAACATCACATCACAACGATCACCTAGCAGTTCGCTAGGCAACTACAACAGCAGGCAGAGGGTAGAGGAAGAGGCGAATAGACCAAGGCCAAGCCCTCGTATGAGGTATTTAGGAAGTCGCTCCGCAGTGAGCGAAACCAACTCGGCTTAAGTGGGACAAGCTAGTTGCGGTGCTCTCGCGTGCGTGCTATGCGACCATGTCAATTCCTCCTTAGAAATGGGAGCCCACCGGCTTACTGGTGGACTCAAGCGATTGCGGGCCTGCACCGCGCCTGCCTACGGGTTAGGCGGCGGCTGCAGTGAGCACGAACTGAGGATGAGCGAAACGAATTGCGGGAATAGCAAAGTCCCTTAGCGTAGGTAAGGTCCCAGATCCGGACGGAGTTGCGAATCTGGCATTAGCCCTAAAAGGGATACCTTCATGGCCTCAGTTTCGTCACCTCGCTGAGTGTGTTCCATCAAAGACGAGCTCTGAAAGGCGCCTGGGGTCCAATGGACCCCAGGTATCCCTTTTAGGGTTAAAAGTAGTTATTGCAGAGGCTTCCGAGAGGTTCAGGTCTGCTATGCAGAAATGCCTGGACGAGAGAGTTTTCCCAGAGATTTGTTAGCGGCAGAGCCTAGTTTTATTACCAAAGGCGGGGAAACCACTCGGAGACCCGTTGGCATATTGACCAATATGCTTGATCGACACGCACAAATCTCAATACTTGTACAAGTTGAGAGAAGTTGGCTGTGAGCACATGAAAATTCCTTGAGCTTGAGACTCGCGATGTTACTGCGCATCACATTGGCATTGCGAGTCTCAATGAGACAGAATGAGACAAGCTCCATGTACAGCTTGTTATTACCCGACGACGTACTAGTTTAATTTATTCTCGAATCTTTCACTGAAATAACATTTTCCAGGCGATGTTCAGCTGGAATTGGATTGACTTTACCCGAGGACGGAGAAGCTTAGGGTCATAAGTATGCTGAGGCAGATACCATACAGTCAGAGGTTGTTTTACGACGAGGAAGCTGGTAGGGGGAACAATCATAGCAGGAGCTTCTTCCCAACTGACGTGTGTCCATATTGTTCTGGGAGACTGCGTAATAATGCTGTTGGTGTTGGCTGTGCTTACAATTAGTGATTTTCTCAGCGTGTTATGTTTGATTAACGGACAAGAATGAAGAGCCGCTTGAATTGAAAGGAAATGACACCAAAGTTAATTTTTGGATTGATAATAATTGGTGGTAATGGAAGTTTCAACAATGATTCCTTATTATTTAACCTACAAATACTATCATCGATTTGGAAAAAGGAGCGACTAGAAACGAGAATAGTTTTGAGGTGTCTTCTGTGACTAATAAAGTAGTCATCACATCCCGCGGTGTTGAAAGATAAGGTTTATTATGGTAAGGAGTTGTAATTTGTTGGGGTGAATCTGGCCCACACATGATGGGGGCTATGGTCAGGGATATTGTCGTTTTCATTGATGCAACCAAAACAAGTATTTATTTGATCCCCAGCGCCCAGTTTTCCCACTTATCCGTAACCGGTAATGGCGATGGTGGGCAAAAGCGAGCGGTTGCGATTTTGACGTGGGATGCAACGGTAGGCACCACCGAACGGTTAGCGAAGTAAGGTTAACCGAACACGACTTTGATTTTCCTCCAAGAAACGTCAATATCCGAACCACCGGATTGAATCCCCGGATAGTTATCGTTCTCGGTATTCCTGCCGTAATTCTGGGGTGGGACCAGGTTCACATGATCTAATCTAGCCCTCTTAAACAACTTCGATGCAATTCGGTTTTGACTGCCAGATATCTCAATGAGACGAGTCTCACGAGACGTCTCATTGAGGCACGTACACTACATTTTTCATGAGCATGCTATGATCTCAAATCTCACAAATTTTCTTGAAACGCATTTCAAACCAGTGCATGGCACATTGTCTCGTTCATGCGTATGAGCTTTCAGACACTCTGTATCTGAATAGAATGTTGAGGCACACTGAGGGAGTAAATGGTCTCTCGAGTAGCCAGTACGGCTTCCGGAAGGGAAGGTCGACCGAGACGCTATCTTGCCAGTTACAAAGACCGCCGTCATAGCTCCTGCATCTGGGGATACCCGGCTACCTGTATAAGATTCTCGGAAGTTACTTCCACAATCAAGTACTAATTTACGACACGAAGGTGGGTCGGAAGTGCTTTTACATATCCTCAGGAGTCCCGCGAAGTTCCATCCTGTGTCCGGTGTTATGGAATGTCATGTACGACGAGGTGTTGAGGTTGAAGTTCCCGCTTTGGTAGCCATGTTTGCTGCGCCTGTAAGAGAGCCTACACTGCTGCACTGTCCTGATACTGAATGATGTCCAGTAGCTCTGACAGTATCCGTTTCGGCCATGTGAGTTCTCCCGAGTGTCCGGTTGATATAAGGGTGCCGTTATAGTTACGCGTGAGAGTGGGAGTGCGCGTGTGCGAAGCCGCAAAGAAGAATATCAACAATAGCAAATTCACGAAAATCCTATGGACGCGCACTTTCACTCCCACTTTGAAGCGGCACTATGTCATCGCCGTAAGTCTTAAAGAAACCGCAGAACTACAGGGAAGGCGTGTGGACTCGAAGAGTGGGTAGATCAATTGCAACCAGAAGGTGGTCTCAGAGTTCGGCAGTCTGCTACGCAGGTCTTGCCGATACTCTGTAGTCGAACTTGAACCTTCTTTCAGACAGTTGGCCGCGCGGAAGAATCTGCGAACTGCACTAACCCCTATCCGAAGCAATACCTTCTGGTGGTTCCGGGGAGACGATTGGTTTGGCGACAGTGGAAAAGGGCGCTATAGAAGTCCCTTCTTCTTCGTTTGCGTCGGAGTTGGTCTGTCGCTTTTTATATTTTATCTCAGGACCTGAGACTCAGGTGTATGATGTTTAGCAGATTCGCTCCCCATTATTGCTTAGAGAAGAAAAAACGTCATGCGCCGTTTTGCGTCGTTTTGCGAGCATCACTATTGATATGGATATGTTTTCGTGATTCTTTTCTTTCCTCTTGCTGTCAGGAGAAGAGGCACGCACAATTGGCGGCACGACGTCACAAATTCAATTCGTTCCGCATAGCTTAGTCAGAGGGTACATACAATGCGCACCACACAGTGCGCCCAGTCTACGGTCAACTCTCTCACCGTGCCCGTCATACATCACTTGTCGGAGAGATTGACTCTCTCGTAATCTGCCTGAAGCACACTCATTACCAGTCGTCGCTGAAAGTAGGAGAAGAGTGCAGTTCTCAAAATGCGTGTAATTTCGGACTTGATATGCTGTCTGGTTCATATTACTTGGGAAGCGTGACATCAGAAATCGGATCTTACGATTCTCTGGTGATGGTCATGACTATTTACTACACTGATTTTTTGAAAAGTTTGTATCTAGTTTTCTCTTGTTTATTATTTTCTTCTATTTGATACTTGATATTTGATGCGCTAAAACTCGTAGCGGTAAGTCTACGCCGAATGAAGTATTCGCCTCCACTGGTCATGGTGCTGGACCAATCGCTTCCAGTCGCCCTGAACGTTTAGAGTCCTTGGTCCTCCTTAACTGCAAAAAGCCAACGTGTGCGCGGCCAACCACGCAACCGACGGCTACATTCAGTCTACTGAATGTAGTTTTAGCTTGTCGTTCCTCCGGCATACGAGCTACGTGCTTTACACCATAGCCTGCCGTGTTTTATTCGCTTCACAGTATTCATCTCCTCGCATGGTAATATTCGAAGTTCATGCAACGCTGGTAGAATCTAATGTCGTCCTCCAGTTCGAGTATTGTCAGCTTTCCGTTCGAAGATTCCAAAGGTTCTCCGATCAGCTTCCCTAAACGACCACGATTGATGGCCTTATAAAGCGACCGGAAGGATCAGAGTCTTGATTATTTCCTTAATTTTCGTTTTAATAGGGTATATGGATCATTCCTTGGCCTAATTTGCAAACTGCCTTGACAATTTTGACCATAACTCATGAATTAATAGCTCTAGAAATAATATGTTGACCCTATTACGCACTCTAGGCAATGCATGTTTCACCAATTGGAAGTAAACTAACGTAAATATCCAAGAATTTACTTAACTATGTTGAAAAGATTCAATGTGATGGTATGCAACGTTGGTCTATGGTACAAAAATTGGCCTATTAGTGGATACAACGTTGGCCTATTGCTTTCCATGCACTAGAACCACTTATTATCTTATTTTTTCAATATTTCTGCTGAGGTATTATCTCTGTTTGTTCACCAATCATACTTTCAAATTACATTTTCGGAGCCAAATTTTCAAAAAAACTATAAATAAATCACTTATACTAAAGTTCTTTCTTTATTAGTAACGAAAACAATGCAACCCAATTATTGTGTTATATTTTTACAGTCACCGCACACAAAATCTATTTTTCTGTTCGTTCTTTCTGGTTCTTACGCAAGCAATGTTGTTGGCGTCACTTTATCGGTGTTTTTGACGTCACTTTACTGATGGGCCAAGATTTGGGTACATAGTGAAAAAAATGTCCTCAATATTCGGCCCACATGTAATTTATAAAATAGTTATTATTCGTTAAAAACAAACATACAAATTCAAACTAGCATCTTTGACCGTCGCATCAAATGTTCAGTTATTTAAAAGGCAATTCGAAATATTCCAGAATTATGCCATTTAAGATTATGTGTATAGACTACCCACTAAGCCGAAGAATCATGGCGTCTACAAAAGCTAAACAAAGTGACATTTTCATACAATTTTAATACTCCAAAGTGCTAAAATTGAAACGAAATGTTACGGTTGTTTGGCGCAAAGCTTTTCCGATATCCAGTTCGGCATGTTTGTTTGAGTTTTTAATTAACGCTAAGATAGGCCGAACGAGAGGACTATGCCAACGAAGCATCCCGATACCCTATGAACAATGAACGCTCTATGTATAAAACACGTATATTTAGTAAAGCCACACAAAAAACTGAAAATATCAAGAAATTCTCAATTTCTTCATTATCCCGCCTGGCGAAGGTATCGCACATTGTCAATGAACCAACCGGCAGTTAGCGGACTTTGTAATCCGATTACTAACAAAACCTGTATCTCATCCACAGTTGCAAACGTTATCAAATTGCCAATAAATCATACTTGAATGAAGTTATGCAATAATAAATTTTTGGATGTTACGATTCACCCGAAGCATCACGCGCAGCTGTCAAACAGATGATAAGTGTATCATGCATTGCAATTTGTAATATGAGATAACGGCTTTAAAGCTTTACGTGAGATTGAAACTAATTGACCAAGTGACGACAAGTATCATATTCCCGTAAAATCTGTAGTATTTTCACGAAGTTCATTTTTGCGTCATTTTGCAAGATTTTCTAGACTAACGAATTTTATTCAAAGATCTGCCATAGTTGATTGCAATTTCAAGTCTTTTCCTCGAATTATTCTGTACATCATCTGACGTGAGCTTTCTGCTGCAATCTCTAAGATGCTACCATAACCAGTATGCAAAGTGGTATTACCATGACTAAACAGTGGATATTCAAGTATTTATCACATAAGTGAATGCTTGCCGCATATTTATGATTCAATCATGTAGCGACTAATAGGTGGAACTCACCAAAATTTCCGATAACGCAACCGTCCATCGACCGCCGCGTGTAACCATCAAAACCACCGCGATTGCAAAAATAGGTTCTGGGAAAGAATTTTATCATCGCTAGGTATCTCCCCGGAAAGAAACGAAATACATACCCACAATCCCCCGCTTCTTATCAGAGTCAATAGCCACCGCTGCTGGCTGATACGCCACGACGCGATGCGATCATAAAACATTCACCGCGCGCGTGTACCAATTGGGGGCGTCTTGGCGCTTGGGATTAGCGGAGGAGCGTTAACCGTCCTCCGTCCTCCATTCTCCTGTGACGTCACGGTGACCTTGAAGGCTCGCCCAACGCCTACACACGCTACTGCTAGCAGCCATGCACACAGGCGGGCAGTTTCCATCGATATGATGCTCGATATCGATAAGAAGAAAGCCAACGCTCGTGTAAGACGACGGCGACGGCTGCACATTGACGCCGTAGCCTCCGTCGTCGGTGTCGGCGTCGTCGTCGTCTTCGTCGCAGTTTTGCGAAGTGCGTGGGTGTTCAGCGCAGAGCAGACCGACACTGCTGATGGTATGAAATATCTCTTTTCTCGTTTTCCTTATTGCTTGGCGTACAGAGACCAGCCGCCGGCCGTCCGCCTGTTGGTGCAGCGGCTGTTTCTGCAAGACGGGTAGATCTCAGTGGTGTTCAACCACCGCCCGGGATAGTCGGCATTCCAGAGAACTTCTGTTTTGATCAATATCCTTGCTATCTGCTAGGATTTTTCTGGAACTGTCTATATTCTTCCGGAAATTAACGGGCTTATTCGTTTCAAAAGGTCCAACTTTGCATCTTTTAATCATCTTTCCCTTTTTTCTCTACATACACGGCACACATATGTTCAAAGTTATTGATAGAACCAGACGCGAGTTGAAAAAGCCGTTTCGGTTGTTACACAACTCCTGTTAGATAACTCCACAGAACAGTATAGTGGACGAGCGATTGCATCAACACTTTTTCCCCATTGACTTGTATTATGACGTATCAGGCGCCGTTCTCGCCTGAAAAGAGAAGATCACCAACACTTACACACTTATGATTAGTTTCTTATGTAAGTGTAGCTGAACTGCCAATACTGAAGTATCAACTACGGGCGACCAATCAAGTTCAAGTACATCCCAGTATAGTTCCTTTACGGTGAACAGTTTTGCTGAGTCGCGCCTTTTCCGATTGAGCTGAGGAAGGAGACATTCTGGGATGACACAGGGTGGGCACCGAACCGGGAAAAACGGGAAAACCGGGAAAAAGACGGGAATTCGGAACGACCTGGAAAAAAACGGGAAAAAGCCGGGAATTTGGAATGATTACCGGGAAAATTGTTGTTAAGAGTAACTTGATGTGCATATTTGAATGTTTACACCTCATCGATAATCTGCAAAATCAAAGCCAAACCAAAATACTCCTGGGATATTTCTAAGAAATCCCAAGGAATTCGCCTGTGCAATCACTTGGAATTTTCTTTAAAACAGAATTTGGGATTCTTCAAGAAGTTTCTTCTAGAATTCCTCTAGGTTTTTGTACCGCTTGATTGTCTCTTGGAATTCGATGAGATTTTTTCGAAGAAAGAGTTTCTTCCACCGGATTTTTTTTCAAAAGTTTCTTTTTGGATAAACCCGAATCCTTTTTTAAGTTTGTTCTAGTTTTTTTTAATAGATAAGAAATTGATTGATTTGTCTTTATTAAAGAGACTTTCATAGATAAGAAAATCATAACCACTAAACTGGGTTTTATTCAAGACAGTTCTTTTTATGATTCATCAAGGTTTTCCTTCCGCAATTGTAACAGGAGTTGCTCCAATCTTTAAAATTTCCTACGGGAATTCTTCCCAGATTATTCTTTTGAAATCCCTCCAGATTTTTTTTTCCTTTTCTTCCTGGAGCTTCCTCTGGGATTTCCCTAGAATTTTCTTCTGGAATTCCTCCGAAAGCTTTTTTTTAGAAATCAATCGGGAGTTCTTTCTGGGATTCTTTACAGAGTTTCTTCTGGTATTTCTTCAGGATATCATTCTGTTACTCATCCAACTCCACGAGTTCTTTGCACGATTTCTGCAGGAGTGCCTTCTGAAACTTTGATTTTGAAAACTTCCAAAAGATTTTAATGAATTTTATCTTTGTTTTATATTTGCTTTTGGAATTTCTCCAGTGTTCCTTACTGCGTTTCCTTCTAGAGTTCTTCTTGGACACCCTCCAGGAGTTTGTTCAAAGAAACCTCCAGGAGTTGCTTACGAAAGTTGCTCCAGGAGTTGCTTTTGGGCATCCTTCAGAAGCTCCCTCTGCAAATCACCCAGAAGTTCCTTCTGGATGATCTCCCAAAGTTTCTTACAAAAACTTTACGATAGCTATTTCTGGAAATACTCCAGAATCCTAAAAATCAAACTACTGCGGGAGTTTTGTAATCGAGAACTCTTCCAAGAGTTCCTTGGGAAACCTTCTAGACATGTGGGAGATTCTTTTGGGAATCCTTCAGGAGTTCCAGGAGAAATCCCTAGATCGAATTCATGATCCCAGACCAAAAGTTCTATTCCCTAATTGCCAACAGACTGACTAAAATCCTAAATTCCCTAAAGGAACCTCTTCCAGAATAAATCAATTAACCCTCGAGCGATCGCGTTGTTGTTTTTTGTACAACACGTTGAAAACATCTCGCTTTTTGTGTTCAGTATTAGCGTGGTGCTGGCGGTGGTGGCCAACCGCGCTAGTTATGGACGGCAAAGGAATCTAGAGGAATCCACAAAAGATATACAAGGTGGAATCGCTAACAGAAGTTACTGAAGAAATCCAAGATAGTATTTTCGGAGTAATCGAAAGATGAAATCTCGGACAAAACTTTGTAAGAATCTCCAGATGTAAGTTTTTGTGGGAATACTCAGTTGGACATCCTGGAAGAATCCCCGGAAATCAATGAAGTTGCGTTAGGGCACCTACGCTAATAATTAAAAAAAAATGTTCGATTATCCTCCATGTCCCGGATAATCGAGTGCGACCTTTGCTGATTTTATATGCACATCTTACCTATTATAGATCTGTTATAGTTAGCTACCACTTCTACACTTGTTTTTTTTTTCAAGTACAAGAAAAGAAGTAAAATAATGAGTGAGGGAAAGCTTGAATTATGCACTATTTGGAGCTGAATGAAAATATGTTGTAAGTAATTGTGTAGCATACGCCTTTTATGTCATCATTGGTAGTTACTTCCATTTTTTCCACAGATGCATTACGTCAAAAATAATATTAAACTATAAATATCTAGTACATAGTATTCACAGGATTGCAAGTGCATTTTTACATGATACTTATCATCCATATCATACGAATATTGGGCGTTACCTACTGAAAAAATGTGCATTTTAAAAACCGGGAAAATTTGAGAAATCGTACCGGGAAAACCGGGAAAAAGACGGGAATTACAAAACTGATATTTAGTGGCCACCCTGATGACAGAAACTCGAAGTTTCTGTCGAAACTTAAGGACAGACTTGTTAGAATCCCAAAATGGCCGTCACAATGGCCGACTTTGGCACCTACTCACGATTTTAAAAGCACAAATCTCTTCGTAAACAAAACCAGCGCACCCGAGCTTCTTATTTTGAGCTTAATACAAGTGAGCAAGAACAGAATAATAAAATGCACTTTTGTTTGAAGCTCGCTTCTTGAGATTTGTGCGTCTGAAGTTCTGATGCACTGTTGAAGCGGGATTACAAGACGTTTGTCCTTAAGTAAAGCTGATTGATCTCTATCGATCTTCTATCAGGACTTCCAGTAAAATTCTTATATATTCCTGATGAAGTTCTAGCGAATACCTTTGGATTTCGTCATGCACTTGGAATACTGAAAACGTTTTTGAATTGCCATTTAGGGCAGCGATGATCCGCACGAAAAACATTGGAAACCACTGCCGATGATATACAACCGGTCTTGAATTTCATCCCCAATTACTTTCACTTGCTGCAGCAGCAGTCTCATTCGACCGGCGATTGCTGCTGCTGTTGCTGCGCTTGCCACGGGGCTGAGTGAGTTACGTGTCTACCGCGAACGCCCACCTGGATTTTGGGGTCGTTCGGCTTGTTAACCCAGTCAGCAAAGCCGCCGAAGCAAGCGAGTGAGTTTGCACATCTGGTTCACTATGCTGCCACACAGGAGGAACCTTCTCATTTCTCGGTTACGCGATAAAATCGGAATTTCTAGCAGGCAGGGAGAATAATTTCAGCTATTCCTGACCCGAACAGAGCAGCAGACCCCATAAATCGGTTCCTTGTCAGTCTACAACAGGCTGTTCGAGTCCGTATGAAGTTGATCATCAATATTAACTTCTTTTCTCGATCAGCCTAGATAGCTGTGTAGTGTCGGTAGCGATTGTCTCAATTGGCTAAGAATAACACTACGGACCGCCTGTTCCGGTGGTAAGAATCCACCAACAGGTGACCCCTAATTCATGGTGTGATGCGGCTTTATGCTTACCGTGCCTAGGAATGAATGGCTAGGGGGGTCTAATGAAAACCTAACCGCTAACGGAGCCTGTGGAGTACCAGGGCGCCCTCCACAGTATGTAGCCCTTACTGCGCTAACCGGAGCAATGGTGCAGTGGACCTTGTGTTTCTCCGAGACAATCAGCTGCCCTTCTTTAGTCTCACTTGAGGCTAAATAAGGGCGGGATTATGAAGATGTTGTTAATTAGTTTAAACTTTCACCTATATGGTTTCGCATTATGCGATTTACACAGTGTATTCTGTGTATCCTCGCCTTTGGCGTTTTCCAATCGATACCGATTTGGTTTTATTGTTGCTGTTCTTTGTTGTGCTGCTGTTGCGAAGAGTTTAATCTTACCTAGTTTGGGTAGTGGCTACGGTTAGGATAGCTCAGATCAATCTTCAGCATAAAAGAACAGCAACGATCAATCTTTGCAGACTTATGCAAAATGGTACAGCCCAAGTGGCCTTGGTACAAGAACCTTACTTTCGTAAGGGAAATTTCTATCTAGGAAACCTTGTGAACCCGGTGTTTGCCACTTTCAGTAAACATGAAATGGCAAACTCACGTGTCATGCCTCGAGCCTGTGTGCTTGTCAACAACGCAATAGTTGCTACACTCATCTCTGAACTAACCACCAGAGATGTATGTGCTATCACAATTGATGTATCTGTTGGAAACCTCAACAGGAAATACGTCTATTGTTCTGTGTATTTACCACATGATGAACCATCCCCTACGGATGCTTTCAAACAAGTCATCGCATACTGCACTTCAAAAGGCCTTCCGCTAATTGTTGGCAGTGATGCTAATGCTCACCATATCATCTGGGGCAGCTCAGACATTAACTTGAGAGGCTCCAGTTTGTTGGAGTACTTAAGTAGTACAGATCTTGCATTACTTAACATAGGCAACCGCCCAACCTTCATGGTATCTGCTAGAGAGGAAGTGTTAGATATAACGCTTTGCTCTAGCAGAATTAGTCACGAGCTGACCAATTGGCATGTGTCAGATGAAGAATCTTTATCTGACCATCGCTATATCTTTTTTGAACATTTAAATGTTACTTCGCAAACATTGCGTTTCAGGAATCCTCGGTCAACAAACTGGGATCTTTATACTGATTTGATTGCAGCCAAATTTCATGGATATTCACCATCCATTGACACTCCAAGTGATTTAGATGATGCCGTTGATACTACAACGACCTTCATCATGGAAGCTTTTGAAGAAGCATGCCCTCTACGGTCTGTGAAGATCACAAGAGGAACCCCTTGGTGGAACTCTGATTTGGCGAAACTCAGGAAACAATGTAGAAAGAGTTGGAACAGACGACGTTCGGCTGGTTCGGAGGCTTTCAGGTCGGCTCGCAAGGCCTACAGGAAAGCTCTCCGGTCTGCTGAACGATCCGGCTGGAAAAACCTTTGTACAAATGTTTCCAGCTTGAGTGAAGTCAGTCGGTTGAACAAAATCCTTGCGAAATCTAAGGATTTCCGGGTGAACGAACTTCGTTTGCCAAATGGCGATCTGACTTCCTCTGATGAGGAAGTTCTGGAATGCTTATTCAGCACACACTTCCCTGGATGTGTGGATATTACATCTTCGGATGATCCTGATGTCTTTTCTTGTAGTTATGATTCTTTAGCTTCGGCTCGGAGTATTGTAACTATAGAATCGATTGAGTGGGCTCTTAATAGCTTTGCTCCTTTCAAATCTCCTGGGGCAGATGGGATTTATCCTATTTTGCTTCAGAAGGGATTTGATTATTTCAAACATGTTTTGAAAAAACTACTTGTTTGCAGTTTTGCTACAGGGTATATTCCCAAATCCTGGAGGGATATTACTGTAAAGTTTATTCCGAAAGTGGGTCGTGCGTCGTATGAAGAAGCAAAGAGTTTCAGACCTATCAGTTTGACCTCTTTTCTTCTGAAATGCTTAGAACGCATTGTGGATCATCATATCCGTGATGTTCATCTGGCCAACGTGCCTCTTCATGTGAACCAGCATGCCTACCAATCTGGTAAGTCCACTGTGACTCTTTTACACAAGGTTGTTTACGATATCGAGAAAGCATTCGCTCAAAAGCAATCTTGTTTGGGTGTTTTCTTAGATATCGAGGGTGCCTTTGACAACGTGCCTTTCGATGCCATATTGGAAGCCGCACGGAGTCATGGTATATCTCCAATGATTTCCAATTGGATTCACCAAATGCTCAAAAACCGATATCTCTTCTCGACATTGCGTCTAGCAGGGATTAGGAAATTGAGTGTTTGTGGATGCCCCCAAGGGGGAGTCTTATCACCGCTTTTGTGGAATCTCGTAGCAGATACGCTATTGAGGCAACTCAATAATAGCGGTTTTCCTACTTATGGTTTTGCCGACGACTACCTAACATTGTTAGTTGGTATGTGCATCAGCACCCTTTTCGACCTGATGCAAAACGCCCTTCAGGTAGTTGAGGGTTGGTGTCGCCAATATGGCCTTTTGGTTAATCCGAGTAAAACATCTATTGTTCTTTTCACGGAAAGGCGAAACCGTAATGGCGTTCGACCTTTGCGTCTCTTTGATTCTGAAATCTATGTGACTGAACAGGTAAAGTACGTTGGAGTCATTCTTGATTCCAAGCTTTCCTGGACACCTCACATTGAGTTCAGAATCAAGAAAGCTTGTATGGCCTTCGGGCAATGCCGGCGTACTTTTGGTACAACTTGGGGTCTAAAACCCAAGTATATCAAATGGATTTACACAACTGTGGTACGGCCAATATTGGCTTATGGATGTCTTGTGTGGTGGCAAAAGGGTGAAGTGAGAACGGTCCAATCAAAATTAGGCCATCTCCAAAGGATGTGCTTAATGGCGATGTCTGGAGCGTTCTCTTCAACTCCTACGGCAGCGCTAGAAGTTCTCTTTGACGTTTCCCCACTACACATTCATCTCAAACAAGAAGCCCTTTCTTGCACTTACCGGTTACGAGTACTCGGTCTACTAGAGGAAACTCCTGTGAACCGCAGTTCAACACACACCTCGTTGTTTCCACTTTTGGTGAATTGGGACAAAATTGTCCTTGCTCCAAGTGATCTTACAATTGCTTGTAATTTTCCATATAGGACATTTTCCACGAAATTCCCTTCCCGGGAAGAGTGGACATCTGGTTATCTGGAAAGAAGTATTTCAGACGGCATCGTATGTTACACTGATGGCTCCCTTCTCGAAGGTCGAGCAGGTGCTAGTGTTTATTCTCGTGAGCTAAGGCTGTATCAGTCTTATTCACTTGGTAGACACTGTACCGTTTTTCAGGCCGAAATCTTTGCTCTTATGTGCGGAGTGCAATCAGCACTTCAGCAGCACGTAATGGGCAAAGTAATATACTTCTGTTCAGATAGCCAGGCTGCTATTAAAGCACTTGCTTCGGCCAACTCCAGGTCGAAGATAGTTATCGCTTGTCGAACTCAAATCGAGGAGCTGAATTCAGCAAACGCTGTTCACCTTCTATGGGTACCTGGTCATTCTTCCATCGCTGGAAATGAATTGGCTGATGAGTTAGCTCGCTCTGGAGCATCACATGACTTCATTGGCCCTGAGCCAGCTATTCCGATATCGAAGTGTTGGATTAAGCTTCAGATTCACACCTGGGCTGTCACTCAACACAGACAATATTGGAATAGTTTGGAGTCATGTCGTCAAACCAAATTGTATAGTGCTGAGCCATCTCTACGGGTGGCGAAGTATCTAACTAATCTGTCTAAGCAGAATTGCAGCATGCTGGTCAAAGCATTGACTGGCCACTGCCGACTCAGCTATCACATGGCGAATATTCAGCAAGCTGATTCATTTGCCTGTGATAGCTGTGAATCCGATTATGGAACTTCGTATCATTTGATATGTAACTGTCCAGTTTTCGCGCAACTGCGTTTCCGAGTATTCGGTAAACACTTATTAAGTGAAACTGACTTCAGAAACCTGAATCTTCAGGATATTCTGGTGTTCTTAACCCGCTGTGGTAAAGAGCTATAGGCTCTCTTTCGCTTTATGCGTTATTACAGTGCCCTTTTCAGGGCGCTGTTTGAACCCATTGTGGTACGCTTGTGCGTTAGTACCCTCTTCCAGGGTATTTTTCCTATTTCCCTACCTGTCCCTATCCCCATCCAAATCCTTTTTCCTTCCTTTTCCCTCAGGTAGATGATGAAATAGGCTGTTATTTTGGCGATGGCACAAATGTCCCAAATGGAGGATAACGTGCCTCTGGAGCCGGCCTTCTGATACCTGATACCTGATACAACAGAGCACAACGTCGCGTCCGTCGTTTCCCGGAGGACACACCCACGTTGACGACAGTTTGCACTCGCGCGTCGCGGTACGTACGCCGCCTTTCATATCCGGCGAGATTTATGGCAAACGATTGCACCCTAAATTTACCTACTTGTTTGTAGAGTGTCGTCAGTGGGTGGCAATTCATGGGCTCGCAAAACCGAACACCCGTTCGGGCAATTTAGTGACACGGGTAAGGATTGATTAAGTAATAGACATTTCACCGACCAATGGTCATAAGGAAGCCGTTTAAACGAGCTATTATTTATGTTAGGAGGTTGACAAAGCCGCTAATTAGATACATATGTGGTTTTCTTGCGGTTTTATATCGGTTTAGAACCCAAATTTTGATCAACCAAACCGCAGTAATACCTTAAATGTAACAAGATGTTAGAACGTAGTAAAACTCCAGTAATGACGTTTCCTATTCTGAAATGACGTGCAAAATTTAATTTGAAGTTAGATCAATCTGTGATTTCGTGTTAGATCAGTCTGTAAGTCTGTTTTATGGAATAGACAAAATGATTACTTTTCATAGGACTCTGTTGAAGTGATCCCATACCCTTTTTATGAATAAATCAGAATATTTAATATTCTGAGAAAACTTTTTTCTAGGCTCTTCAAAAATAGTTAGAATGATTCTTTTAACTTCAAGGATTCCCAAAAGAACATCTACATACATGTTTGAAGGAAAACGTTGAAGAGCTCCAGAAGAAGTTGTCGAAGAAACTTTTACGGGAATCCCTGAAGAATTGCAATAATTTCTGATGGAACTATTAAATGCATTTCTCCTGGAGAATCTACATACGTTAGTACAACAACTGTACAAACATATCTATCTCTCATCATACATCTTGAAACCCACGCACTTTTCATTCTTGCGGGGTGTCCATTCGTTTCAAATGCAAATCTTGAATGAAGTCGTCATCTGTGCTTCCTTTCACTAATTGACGAAACCGTAGAAAACAAATAAATTAGTCTACATCGGTCGGGCGGTAGCCAAGACACAAGCGCATTCGGCAAACAGCCCATTCCCCATAATAAGGGTCAAATGAAGTGTCGTGCCCACACCTACACACTATAGCTTTCTGCACATTTAGCAATTGAAAACGCTTAAATAAGATTGCCTACACTTCAAATGTACATTTGGATTTGGTAGTGGTTGTCGAAAATCTAACATTTAAAAAACGAGCATCGCTTCGGAAAATGTTCTGAGAGCTTCGGTAAGAAAAATCTCTCACTCATATAGCACTACTTACCATCTGGTATCAACCAAGACTAACCGACTTCAGTCAGCCAACAATCAAGCAAGATTTATTGAGTGTGTACTATGTCGACGACGGTCGGACAGTGGTGCTGGCAGTATGCAATACAAAGACATCGGATGCAACATTGTAGTTTAACCGACATCCAAGCACGATGAGAGCACCAGAATGCAAACGGGTAAACGCTGTTCAAACGATGTACTTGGCAAATGTTTGCCTTCAACTACAGTTTGAGTTGGACATAGACATGTAGTGCGTTTTATGGCGCTGCTTACCGGGGACTTTCGTCTGGGCTGCCTAGGTGAATGAGTCCCTAGAGCTGCATTTCGAGCGTAAAAGTTGAATTATTTTTAATCATCCATTTAATAAGACACCATTCCGTTTGTTTTGTTGTTGTTTGTTGTTGAACCTGCTCTGCAAAGGTGAACTAACCGCAGTGGAGCATCCCATGAACACAAACCATTGTACAGTGGTAGACATTCGTAAAGTTACACCTCTTTAGTTTCGATATTTTATTTAAACTCTTGCGTTACCTCGAAAAATGACCTATTCCAAGAGAACATATCGCCCCCTTAATACTAGAACTAGGTAACTCGTTTTGGAAAGCACGGGTAAAAATGGCTGGTAACACTTATCCTGCTATAAAACAAACACTTTGTTGGTCTTAAATGAAGGATCATTATGTGTTTTTGTAGTTTCAATCGACAAACTTTTATTTATTGTGGTGAACGTTCAGATGTACACAAATTGCTCGCGATTTCGCAAAACCAGTTACCTAGTTCTAGCATTAAGGGGACGATATGGAATGAAAAATGTATGAAAATAAAAAGCATGAGAGCGATTCCAAGCAACAGCATCAAAATTAAGGAAAATTTTTAATTCATGATTTTCTATTGAACTGAAACTTTGCACAGTTTTTCAGTTCCATCTAAATCGCCATTTTTCGATATCAAATTTTTATTTAGAGCCACGACTAACTTTTCAAAAGGGTGTATGTGAAAATGGTTCAAAAATATTCAAAAATATGCACAGCAAAAACGGATTGTTCGATTGTTATGAATTTTTCAGCAAGGTTAGATAGCTAAATGGTGATTTCTAAGAAAATATACACTGTGAAAAAAAATCTATTTTATCATTGAAAAACATCATTTTTGTCACAAAAACTCAAATATCTCAAAACCCTATCTTTTTACCAACTTGAATTTTTTAGGGAAAACGGTCCATTGTATTAGCAATCTACCATAAAAATTTGGTGATGGTAAACTAATAAACAAAAAAGTTATAACATTTCAAAAATTTCACAATTTTTACATTTAGTAAAAAAAAATTTTCTGTGTAAATTATTTCGGCCGGGAATCGCGATTTGATGCTGATTTTATTGTTCAGCAAAGTTAGATAACTAAATGGCGATTCCTAAGAAAATATACACTGTGAAAAAAATCTTTTTTAACATTAAAAAATATCATTTTTGTCACAAAAACTCAAATATCTCAAAACCCTATCTTTTTACCAACGTATTTTTTTAGAGAAAACGGTCCATTGTATTAGCAATCTACCATGAAAATAAACAAAAAAGTTATGACAATTCAAACATTTCACAATTTTCACATTTAGTAATAATTTTTTTTAGTGTAAATTATTTCGGCCGGAAATTGAAGTTTGATGCTGATTTTATTGTTAATGGCCTTGCGTGAGTAAAACAAGTTGTTTTTATTATATATTATATATACATATAATATAATATACTATGTACCGTAATGTTCCGATTTTATCACGCCCTCCGCGCATTAGTCGTTTATTCATTAATTTGCTGTTACATTTGAGGACAAGTGTTTTCCCTCTTCTTCAAGATGAATGTTGAAAGCGTGTTTTGCAACGTTAAAAATATTGAAATGGGTATAGATGTTGAAGAATATTACAGGGCATTTTTGAAAAGGGGCGTAATTAAATTGTTTAAACAGATGTCGCTGATGGCAATTTCTCAGTTGTTGTCGTATCGAACTTCCTGCGCCCTGCTTTACCGATGATATACAGATGGCTCGTTTGTCAAATTCTAGACGGCAGGACGTGCAAATGCGTAATTTTGTACACAATGTGGACATTTGGGCATAACCAGTCTCTTTCAGTTTATCTATGGTGCTTTCGGTGAGATTTCGTAACTCTTTTGAACATTTTTTTTCATCAAACGGTCTACAAGAGAGCGTTGAGTTGAAGACCTTTGAGAAAGCGACTGTTCATCTTGTTCGTTAGATTATAATAAACAAAATCACTTATTAATTTTAACTTACTTGTTTGGTGTTGGTGGCTGAAGAAAAAAAATACTATACAATTTTTAATATTCATAGCGGTAGTATTTTTTTGTTTTTTTTTCGTGAGCATTGTCAGGTATGTATACAGACAAACAAACGTAACACTGGCGAAATTTTCATTGACCACGCCTTCAACGATCATTTTGAATCTTGGTTGTGGCTTTCATAACAAGAAGAGCGCCCATCGTTTTTCTTTGCGTTTGACGTTTCACACTAGCGCCTTCTGATGACGATATTGCACAACGCAGTGTTTCGTGAAACATTTCCACCAGGTGGTGATAGTGTGAACTGGGCGATGAATTTTCACTAAAATTGTTCTAGGCGTTTCGTCTGTTTGTCTGTGGTATGTACCTCTTATGCATTTGTTGTTGTTGAAGTTACTCGCATTCTTCCGATCATAAAGTCTGTTCTCTACACACTTAATTTTGATTACCGAGTTCGGTAATTTTTTGACGAGATTAAAACTGCTGAGCACCGAACTCGTTCAGCAAAAATGCATTGTTTACCTTTTCCATACGATTTTGACAGTTGTTTTACTGAGCCTCAGTAAAATCGATTACCGAAACTACCGAGATCGTACTGCTGTTATAATCTCGTCAAAAAAGTACCGAACAGGCAATTCAGAAATAAGTGTGTAAGAGGGATTTTTTTTGCGGATAAACTAGACGTATACGCGTATAAAAAAACTTTTATTATACAGCTTTTGTCTTAAAAATAAATTCAATTCCATTTTTCTTATAATCAACAGCTTTTCAACACTATCAAGGGATTTTTTCACCAGTCACGTACAATAAAAAGTATGACAATCTCAATATTTTTGATCACAACACTGGATCGCGTCTAAGTTTCAAATAGATACTATAGTAATTACGAATAATCAAACTAAAGTATCATGAAAACAACTTGTTTAATTCAGGCGGTAGCCTTTACAATAAAATCAGCATCAAAATATAATTCTCGAAATAATTTACACAGAAAAAAAATTTTTTTTGTTACTAAATGTAAAAATTGTGAAATGTTTGAAATGTCATAACTTTTTTGTTTATCAGTTTACCATCACCAAAATTTTATGGTAGATAGCTGATATAATGGGCCATTTCCCCTAAAAAATTGAAGTTGGTAAAAAGATAGGGTTTTGAGATATTTGAGTTTTTGTGACAAATATCATATTTTTTCAAAGTAGAAAAAGAAATTTTTTACAGTGTATATTTTCTAAGGAATCATCATTTAGTTATCTAACTTTGCTGAAAAATTTATAACAATCGAACAATCCGTTTTTGCTGTACAGCTTTTAGAATATTTTAGAACTATTTTCGCATACACCCTTTTGAAAAGTTAGTCGTGAGTGAATATGAAGGTTTAATATCAAAAAATGGCGATTTATATGAAATTGAAAAACTGTGCAAAGTTTCAGATATTTTTGAAATGGTCGCTCAGGATCGACTGACATGACTCCGTGGAATTCCTCATGAGTATACTGCCGTAATTCTGCAAATTGACGTAAGCAACATTGATAGTTTTTACCCATTTTTTTGGTTATTATGCATAAAAGTCTTGGGCATCCTCTAAGTTTCTTTCCATAGATAATAGATTACGGCTAGATCTTGAATTGTAGTACAGCAGGCATACCACAGTGTTATTTTTACATCAGATATCATATATAGTATACCAACAAATGTCGAAATTTTGAATGGCGCTTATGTCACTTTGCAGAATTACGGCAGTAAAGATACCAGTACAATTCGTAGTTGCTACTCCTTGATTGATTAGAATGACATAGAACCAACTAATCAAGTCTTAGGCGCTGACCATTATCTACGTAGACTAATTTTTGGTCATCTCAGCTACAGTTGAAGATGGCTGGAGGGACAGCTGAATCGCCATACGTAGTTTCTCGGCTGCAGCACAAGGTTTCGTGACTCCGACTCACAGAAACGACTGGTACGACGACGAAAGTGATCAGTTGAAAAACGAGAAGAATGCAGCATGGGTGAGAATGTTGCATCACCACACGAGTGCGAACGAGGCACGTTATAGACAAGCGCAGAACGGGCAGAACTCAGTCTTCCGGAGGAAGAGCTGTACCGTGCTAAAGACACACGGAAGATCTACGAGGGATGAATCGCTCACGCAGAGGGTTTGTGCCACAAGCCGACATGTGCCGAGACAATCACGTGAATCTTCTCACGAGCGAGCGTGAGGTGGCCGAAAGGTGGTGGCAGCATTCCGATGAGCACCTCAATGGCGACGTTGCAAGTACCGAAGTGGACGTGGTAACAGATCCAGAAGTACGTGCACAGGACGAAAGATTACGAATTACTAAGTGAGCTTTTAAAATACGGTGGCGATGCATTGGTGAAATCACTATACTGGACGTCCCACTTACAAAAAGAGTGACAAGTTGGATTGCGGGAACTATCGGCTATCGCGCGATCACACTCCTGCGCACTGTCTACAAGATATTCTCTCAAATTTTATGCCGCCGTCTATCATCGATTGTAAGAGAGTTCGTGGGGCAATATCAGGCTGGATTCATGGGTGAACGCGCTACAACGGACCAGATGTTCGCCATCCGCCAGTTTTTGCAGAAATGCCGCGAATACAACGTGCCCACACTTCACTTGTTCATTGATTTAAAATCGGCGTATGATACAATCGTTCGAGAACAGCTATGGCAGATTATGCACGAATACGGATTCTCGGGTAAACTGATACGAATAATCAAGGCGACGATAGATCGAGTGATGTGCGTAGTTTGAGTATCAGGGACACTCTCAAGTCCCTTCAAATCTCGCAGAGGTTTATGGCAAGGTGATGGTCTTTCGTGCTTGCTGTTCATCGTTGCGTTAGAAAGTGTAATTAGGAGAGCGAGGATAAACACGAATGGAACGATTTTCCCGAAGTCCGTTCAGCTGCTTGGTTTCGCTGATGATATTGATATTATAGCTCGTAAATTTAAGACGATGGCGGAAACGTATATCCGACTAAAGAGTGAAGTCAGGCGAATCGGATTAGTCATTAATGTTTCGAAGACAAAGTACATGATGGCATAGGACTCCAGGAAGAAATCTTCGCGCCCGCCACCCCGAATTTATATCAGGGCGGTTGGAGCATTCGTGTAGGGTAAGTGTGCCCATCGTTGTGGTATTTAGGTAAATTCATTTAAAAACAATAATCGTACCATCTAATGAAGGGTTTCATAACGTTAGTCGGCAGTTTTCTATCCAAATTTGCTTGGAAAAATATAAAAACTATCGTTTTTCTCTGTTTTCGACATTAATCGCTTGCCACAACAATAGGCACACTGTTCCTATTATGGAGGTAAAATTTAATTTTGGTTCCTATTGTTGCGGTATTCCATTGAAATCATATGGGATACCGCAACATTAGGAACACAGCAGCAAAAATATTAAGGAAAATATTTTTTAAATAGGTTTTTGGGTAAATCTTAAGCACACAAATGGTGCAATCTCATAATTTAAGCATAATACATCTATTAAAAATGCCTTTTGGTAACATTTCAGTCGCAAAAGTGCTCAATTGCTATTACCGCAACAATAGGTACTACCACAACGAAGGGAACAATTATCCTACTTGGGCTCACTGGTGACCGCCGACAACGACTCGAGCAGAGAAATTCAGAGGCGCATTGTGCCAGGCAATCGAGCTTACTTTGGACTCCGCAGGACTCTAGGGTCGGATAAAGTTCGCCGTAACACGAAGTTAACTATCTACAAAACGCTGATTAGACCGGTAGCCCTCTATGGACACGAAACATGGACCCTACGTGCAGAGGACCAGCGCGCCCTTGGAGTTTTTGAACGGAAGGTGTTGCGTACTATCTACGGCGGAGTGCAGATGGAAGACGGGACTTGGAGAAGGCGAATGAACCACGAGCTGCAGCAGCTGTTGAGAGAACCAACCATCGTCCACATCGCGTAATCCGGGAGGCTACGGTAGGCGGGTTCCGTCATCAGGATGTCGGAAAGCAATCCGATTAAAATGGCTTTCGAGAGCCATCCGACCGGTAAAGGAAGACGTGGTGCGCAGCGAGCTAGGTCGGTCGATCAAGTGGAGGACGATTTGCGAATCCTTCGCAGAGTGCGGAACTGGAGACTCACAACCATGAACCGAGTAGAAAGGAGACGACTACGTAGAAGCAGAGGATACTTAGGCCTTGGTCTAACCGATAAGTTAAGTAAGGATTTGGTGAGCTCGTTTCATGTTACTACTTTAGAAAGGAAACTGAATGAATGAAAGGACAAATGTACGACTTATGCTGAAAAAAATCAATCATTATAAACGAATGACCACCACTGTACTAAGTTGAATGAATGGACCGGACGGTAGTGATGGCTGCGCGGTAGTGGTCACCCGTGTGGCGCGGGGTGTGTTTTCATCGTGCAAACATGTAATCTCTCGTAAGCGATCGAGAGATCGAGATAGAGAGTGGTGAAGTTCACTTTGATGGTTTCTATTTTAAGACGCACTACGACACACGAAATGCAAAACAAAAACAACATAGCAGGGGCAGCAATGACTCCGCGAGATGTTGACGACGACGACGACGATGATGATGACGGCGCACGGCGGCGCCGTTGACGTTTGACGTCTCGGACACGATGCTGGGGCATGGCATGGCATACATCAACGCGGTAGCGCGGTGGTGAACGGGGGCAGCGCGATTGAGAGCGCAAAAGTAGCGGTGTGCGGTGCTGGCTTGGCTGCTGCCAATCCATTTGTATGCGCGCGATCAAGAGTCTCGCGTGCGCGGTACCTAGCTAATAACAATCTCGAGAAAGAGAGGAATCAAGGAGAATGGGTTGCACATCATCAGTGTTTTCTTCGCTTATCATCCATACGTTCCGTATAGATACGACGAAGATGTGGGGAGAGTTTGCAGATCGATCGTACTCGTACACGGGTGTGGTAGCTTAGCAACAAGACGAAACCACCGTCGTGGTTCGTTCACAACCCAGCCAGGCGAAAGAATGTGCGGGGTGCATTTTTGCACGATTTGTTGTCTGTTGCTCAGAATGCCTGTCTGGTAGGAAAATTTGACAAAGTGATCTGTGAAATCACTGGAAAATCGGAGGAAATCATGAATAGAGCATTGTGAAATTAAGTACCTTTAATGAGTCACTGGTTTTACCGGCAAACGTCGTACTACCTAAATTAATTTGTACGGAAACCCTTCTTTTCAGAGATAGGAGGGGTCTCACGCCATATCAAGAACCTTCAACGGCCTCGGAAACCCCCACATACAAATTTTCACGCCGATCGGGTTAGTAGTTTCCTAGTCTATAAGGGTCTGACAGATAGTCAGAGAAATATATAGAGACATTCCTTACATTTCTTGAAAAAGTTTCTTGCAAAATCTTCCAGGAAAGTTTGTTACTGATGCTTTAAAGAAACAGAGTTCTTTAAAGCCCAAGGGGGCGTCCATAAATGACGTAGCTTTTTTAAGCGATTTTAATACCCCCCTCGTAGCATTTCGTCATAAGTCCCTCCCCCCTATAAATGACGTAGCTTGTTAAACAAGCCCCCCCCCCCCTCAACAAAATTGTCATTTCAAATAGCAAGTAACGAAAACACACGAAATTTAGTTCTGATTTCAATTTCAACTTGTATGTTTAACCAATATTACGAAAACAAAAACAACAACAGCAAGAAAACATTGCCGACTGTGGAGCGGGTCTGGTGTGATGACTAAAGCACCTGGGATCGACTCCCGACAAACTCGCAAAATGTGAGTTCTTCCTTCGGAAGAGAAGTAAAGCGTGGGTCCCAAGATGAACTAAATAACCTAGGATTGAAAATCGCGTTAATATAGAAAGAAAAAATACATTGCCGATTGCCAGGTTCAGATCGCCAACATCAAAACCATAGGTGTAACGAAACCTAATGACTCACTAAACCACCCATCGTTCTGCTTAAGGCGAAACTGGATCCATTTCCTCATGTTTTGGTTTTTGATTTTTTATTAAATAACGAAGCAAGGATCAAGGTGATTTTTTTTTCGTGGTGGAAAATGTTTTTCGTTTTTGTAAAAACCATTTTTGAATGTAATTTCACAAAAAAATGGTTTCTGCAAAAATGGAAAACTTTTTCCACCACAAAAAAATTCAGAAGATGCCTTGATCCATGCTCTACATGTGCACGAAAACCGATTTTGAAAATATTGCTTCGATATTTAATAAAAAATCAAAAACCAAAATAATGAGGAAATGCTTCCAGTTTCGCCTTAATGTCGAAGAACAGAAAGTTAATGCTCCCAATACAGTTCAATACCATATTAGACTAGAAGCTCTTTCGAAGATATTAGTTTGCTCACTAATAAATTTGTTAATAATATCAATTTGGCTTCATTTGAATAAAACTCACCACGACATGTGAAGGACCCTGAAGGAGTTTCTTCTAAAATTTACTCAGCAGTTCATTCTGGAATTTATCTAGGAGTTTCTTTTGGGATTCCCATTTTTAAGAATCCCTTTCTTATTAATTCCTTCAACACTTCTGGGATTTCCTTTGAGATTTCCTCCTTTTTGTATTCCTTCAGGGATGCCTTCAGAGATCCCTCCAAGAACTCCGTCCGGAGTTCCTTCTTAGTTTCCACTAAAAGTTCCTTCTGAGACTTCTCCGGGAGTTTTTTTTACTATGGTTTTTTGTCTAAAGCTTTATCCATGGTTTCCTTCGGGAGTTCGTTCAAGGGTTTCTTCTCCTCTGTTCCACCAGCAGTTTCTTCGGACATCTTTTCGGGGATTTTAAACGGAATTTATTTTAATATTCCATCAGAACTTTTTTCTGGGTTTCCTAAAGAAGTCCCTTTCGGGATTTCTCCAGGAGTTCCTTCATGGTTTCCTTCAGGAATTTACACAAATATTCATTCCGAGATCTCTGCAAAAAGCCCCTCTGGCATTCTTTCAAAACCCCCCAGTAGTTGCTTCTGAGATTCCTCCAGGAGTTTTTTTTCGGATTCCTTCAGGAATTCCTTCCTGGATTCTTCTGGGGTTTCTTCTGGGATTCCGCGAGGATTTCCTTCTAGGGTTTATCCAGGTTTTTTTTCCAAGACTCCTCCAGGAACTTTTTCCGGCATCCATCCTTTCACTCTTTCTGGAATTCCTTCAGGATTTAGATTCTTTTAGATTTTCTTAGATTTCACTAGGAATACTACCTGGATATCTTCCGGGATTCCACAAAAGTTATTTTCGGGATTCCTTCAGGGGGCTTCTTCAATAATTTCTTTCTTCAGAAATTGAACCAGGATTTATCCAAAAGTTCCTTCTGAGACTCTACAAATAGATCCTGCTGAGAGGAGTTTATTCAAGATTTCTCCAAAAGTTCCATCTAGAATTGCTCCAGGAACTTCTCACGGTATTTCTTTTGGAATTTCTCTATGATTTCCTTTCAAGATTCCTCCAGGTGTTTCTTCTTAAATTCTTCTGGAAGTTCCTTGAGGGATTCCTTTTGAGATTCCTCCAAATCCTGTTGGGATGTTTTTAGAAGCCTGGGATTCCCAGTAGGAATTCCTGTGAAAATGTTATTCTTCTCCTGTTGGGGAAACCTATAAAGAACACCATGCGAAATTCCTTACAAAGCTGCTAGAGGAGCTCCTTAAGAAATTGTTGGAGGAATTCTTCGAGGAAGTCCTGTAGAAACTATATAAGGAACTCCTGGAATAATGCCACAATGCCAACAACTTCCAAAATGTTTCCTTTGCAACCTAAGTGCCATGCAGTGCCCTATAGCAAGCAGCCAACTATTGGTTGTGAAAAGCATTTGAGCGAAACTGATTTTCATACACATTATTCTTTCATTATTCATTATCCTTTACGCAGGAATTCAAAATCATTTTCTCAGATACAGTTGTTGCGTCCGATAGATGCATGTCTTATAAAAGAAAGCCGGCATTCATGTCCATTATTTGTTATTTACATTAATGTGATGGGAAAAATAGATCATTCAATATATTTTTTTTATTTACTAGATAATTTATTTGATACAAGTAAACATTTTATTAATAACGATTTTTTTTTCAATAAACTTTATAGCAAGCTACGTAGCATATTATAAGCCCCTACCCCCCTATCGTCGCACTTCGTCACAAAATCACAAACACCAAAACAGTTGCAGTTTGTGTGCTGGTGCCTAATTTAGTACGCGTCGCGATTTTTTTTTTTCACAAATTTCATCTCTTAATTTGTCAATTAGCAACATTTCGTGCCTTCTAATTACAAGTTTTTCCAGTTCTTTAAAGCCTTTGTTGCCGAATTTCCAAATGGATAGAAAAGATCTATTTTGAAATTTTTGCAAGTATAACTAAAGAATTGCAAGTGTTACTAAAAGCGCCACTCCTCATAAAAAAAATCTGGCGTACCGTAATCCGGGGTCAAATTGATCAAAAACAACTTTTGCGGATAACATCAGTTCCTGTTCAAATATTGCCAAAAGAATTTCTGTAAAACCAGTACCCAGTGGATCTCCATGGAACCATGTGACAGAATTTTGTTCAACAAATTTAAGCTTTAAGTTAAATAACTTCAAATATCAAAATATTGGAAATGCCACTTTGGGGCGAAATTGATCAGTATACAATTAAGCATCGGTTGGAAAGAAAAAAATCCTTCATCGCTTAATTTTGCTCTTCTAAAACCGAATAACGCATCTAAAATCTTTCAACTAGTGAATTTAATACTTTAAATGCAAAATTAAATTTCGAAATTTCCTCTTAAACGCCCAAAGTTAGGCAATTTCATTTGAAATAAGTGATTTCTATTACAATAAATGACTATTTCTTCATAAAATGAACTTTTATAACAATTTCATGTTCTGATTAGCTGCCTAACATCCCAACCAAGGCTCCACAACAATGTTAAAACAGAGAATTCACGGAAAGTCCTATTAGCAATTGATTGTTTAGCAGCAATGATTTCAGCTAAACGAGAAATACATTGCAAATTCCTTGAAAAAATAAGGCAAAACTAACTTTTTTCGAAAAAATTAAAAGTCTACACTCATCTCTAGACATCTACGAATCAGATGACGTAAAAAGTTTAGGATCATTACGACGCTTAAGAGTTCCTAGTATGGAATTACAATGTAGTACCCGAGTGATCAATTTGACCCCGGTTTACGGTAACTGCTGTAGTGTTTCTAATATCCTGTGTACAAACAGTGAGGATATTTTTAAAAATTTAATTCAACAAATATGTGCAGGACCTTCTGAAAAAAAATCTAAAAAATCCATGCAAGAGTATCGTGAGAATCCCTTGAAATTTTAGCGGAATTCTTAACAAATTTTCTAAACTGAATAGATTTACTTACGTATTAGGACATTGACGTAAGATTACTTACGCATAGGACATTGTCCAAAATAGGGAATTAGTCATGGGTTTCTGTGTCGGCTGGCGACAACTCTTTCCGCACCGATTCACTTTGTACAATATACCGCTACCAAATCAAGTGACGTGGG